>NW_018479723.1:0-29353 GCF_002113885.1 Mizuhopecten yessoensis | reverse complement strand
GACAATGTGAACTCCCACACATACACGGTCTGACAATGTGAACTCGGGACGGAGACTCGCTTGATCTACATGTATGATAGCATCATTCCTGACAACATGGCGGCAACACGATCGTCTGACCTGATGGAATTAGACGGGACATGTCAGTCCCTAACTAATTCCTTTTTTTATCATCGCTGATCATTCTCCTCCTCGTCTCGCCATGTAAAATATAAATTAACTTTTTTTTAATTTACAACAATTATGAAACAAGTTTTTTCAACTTATATTACTCACTCTTGTTGGCCCAGTTGTTAGCGCACGGGGAATTTATTGTTGGAGGAAACCAGAGTACCTGAAGAAAACCCATGTGTTCGGGCATGTGACCTTATACCTTTTCACGTCTCGCCATATCACACCTCAAATCCAAGTAGTGAGAATACATGTATTACAGAAAGGTTATGATGTGTGCCCGAGTATTTACGAACTGGATCTTATTCGGTGTAACGCCTCCTTTTGGCATTAATATCAAACCATTTCCAATTTCATCGTGATGTTGAGGTTCTGTTTTGTCATGTTAAGGAACAATACACCTTTTGTAAATAACAGCATGTTATAAAAATATATTATTTGAATTGTTTCTCTAATGGTAAATATCACAGATCTATCCTGTTACACTGGACGGTTCCACCTAATGTAACGAACTGTCAAATTCTACCAATCTAAGGGGCGTGTAGCAGGACATACCAATCTAAGGGGCGTGTAGCAGGACATACCAATCTAAGGGGCGTGTAGCAGGACATACCAATCTAAGGGGCGTGTAGCAGGATATCTGTAAAATATGGAAGGGGAGACTACTGGCGTGTCAAGGAGAAAACTCAAACAAGTAAAGTTGATAGTTCAGGACTATGTTACGTTGTTACTGTCCGTCGAAGGATTTAATGTATCTATTTTTCGCAAAATGAAGGACAGCTAATAGGTGCAGAACAGCTGTGTCGACACCTCGGGTTAGAAGGGAGGAATCCCTTGGTTTTCAGGATTTGTCATCAGCCACCTGATCAGAGAACCCAAGCAGAACGATGATAACCCGACAGTGATATGGTTAGACCGTCCGGATGTCCACAGATCGTATCACATCAAGTGATGTCTCCATGAACGACCTGACGATTTCTATAAAAAAAAAAAGTTTTCGAGAAGATGTGAATGGGTATTTGAGCAAGTGACTTAGGGTTCCAGGAAGATTTTACCATCGTAATCATTCCATGCGCTGTCCTTTTATCTCATCAAATCTTACTCTTTTAAAAGCCCTACTTTCTTTCATTGGGGTTAAATATTGGTATTTTTTACTAGTTCTTAACTTTAAAGTTTATCAAACACCATGAAAGGTTGTGCTGTTCACTCGATATTCTTTCACTGACAATTGTTTTCATTATGAACAGACATTTTTTCAACCTATTGATATGTTTTGATCCTTAATAAATCATCTTAGACGTCTGTGTCAAGGTTCATAAGTCACTGTAATGCTTTCCCCTTTTTATTGTTAATTCTTCCACAATAATACCACAATCACCACATCTTGGTTTGTTACATTTCGACACACGTGCGCTTTGTTTCGAACCAATGATCCTAGAAGAATACAATAATCATTTCAAACTTTTAGCTTGTCTTTTACATTAAATAATTTTCTTTTTACAAAAGATTCTCCCATATGTTCATCCGTCTTCATAAAGTTTTCATAGCTTTTGATAATTGGAAACACATAAAGTTACATTGGTTGTCAGTAGAAACAAACGGTATTATTTCACACTTATCATTATTGTTTTGTTGAACGATTAAAGGCCCCTTATCCTTATCCCTAGCCTTATGAATGCCGTGTGATATATGTTCCTCTAGAGCCCCCGTAACCTGTATCTGAATCACTTACCATAGTCATTTATATAGACGCTACATTAAAAGGTTTGTTGATCTCAGTGTGTTAAGTATGACAAGAGAAAACAAATCTAAGCAATAAAAGTCTGTAGAATTTTTGATATTTTTAACTTATTTAAATAGTGCATTTTAAATATAGATGCAAAGAATTCATCAGGAGTGAAAATCATCTATATCAAGATTTGATGCCAAATTAAAGAACAATCATCGATCATCTCAAAAAACAAAAATGAGGAAAAATCGGCTTTCTAATTGATTGCATTATTTTTCAAACACATTTTCTTCTAAATAACCTTAGTACCTTTAGCAGTACTTTTGGTATGCTGATGATAATTGTCATTAAAATAAGATACATTTATTTGGAGGATAATGCCAAAACATTAAAAATGTATTCCTTATTAAAGCTTTAATCAATTTTTGTATGTCTTTTACGTGGCTAATATTTTATAGCTTCAATACCTAAACCATGCGAGGTGTTTTTGTAAAGACTTACAACATCAAATGATACTAATCTGGAACCCAAAAAGGATCGACTTTGGTAAATGAGTAAAGAAATCAAAGTCATCCCTGATGTAACTTGTGGCTGTTTTAAAATTAAATCTAAAAACTCTTTCCCGAGACCATGAGGTCCACCTGCTATCGGTCTGAATTTCAAATCGCTTGGACATTCTTCATCAATGACATCATCTACCATCTTAATACATATGAACTGTATTTTTCCGTCCTAGGATGGTTTCAGAACATCTTTTTCATTTCTTTGTATAAAGCCACATGTAGACTTCTGTAATAATTGGGGGACATATATATATAGTGTTGTCAGTGTCCGTCCCGTTTCCGTCCCGTGAACAAAGTGGCTGTTACTATTTATAGAACATCAAACACTGAAACTAATTTCACATGGTGACGTGGGCGTTCATGTCGTACAGACATTTTCTTGTTTTACTATACATATACATTAGGTTTGGTGAATTAATTATAAATGTACATTTAATTGATTTTATATTAACTAAACAACAACTCTATTATATAATACATTGATACATAATACATTATCACATGTACTGAGAATTACCACATGTACTGAGAATTACCACATGTACTGAGAATTACCACATGTACTGACAATTATCACATGTACTGAGAATTACCACATGTACTGAGAATTACCACATGTACTGACAATTATCACATGTACTGACAATTACCACATGTACTGAGAATTACCACATGTACTGAGAATTACCACATGTACTGACAATTACCACATGTACTGAGAATTACCACATGTACTGACAATTATCACATGTACTGACAATTACCACATGTACTGAGAATTACCACATGTACTGACAATTATCACATGTACTGACAATTACCACATGTACTGAGAATTACCACATGTACTGACAATTACCACATGTACTGACAATTACCACATGTACTGACAATTACCACATGTACTGACAATTACCACATGTACTGACAATTACCACATGTACTGACAATTACCACATGTACTGACAATTACCACATGTACTGACAATTACCACATGTACTGACAATTACCACATGTACTGACAATTACCACATGTACTGACAATTACCACATGTACTGACAATTACCACATGTACTGACAATTACCACATGTACTGACAATTACCACATGTACTGACAATTACCACATGTACTGACAATTACCACATGTACTGACAATTACCACATGTACTGACAATTACCACATGTACTGACAATTACCACATGTACTGACAATTACCACATGTACTGACAATTACCACATGTACTGACAATTACCACATGTACTGACAATTACCACATGTACTGACAATTACCACATGTACTGACAATTACCACATGTACTGACAATTACCACATGTACTGAGAATTACCACATGTACTGACAATTACCACATGTACTGAGAATTACCACATGTACTGAGAATTACCACATGTACTGACAATTACCACATGTACTGAGAATTACCACATGTACTGACAATTACCACATGTACTGACAATTACCACATGTACTGAGAATTACCACATGTACTGACAATTACCACATGTACTGACAATTACCACATGTACTGAGAATTACCACATGTACTGACAATTACCACATGTACTGACAATTACCACATGTACTGAGAATTACCACATGTACTGACAATTATCACATGTACTGACAATTACCACATGTACTGAGAATTACCACATGTACTGACAATTATCACATGTACTGACAATTACCACATGTACTGAGAATTACCACATGTACTGACAATTATCACATGTACTGACAATTACCACATGTACTGAGAATTACCACATGTACTGACAATTATCACATGTACTGACAATTACCACATGTACTGAGAATTACCACATGTACTGACAATTATCACATGTACTGACAATTACCACATGTACTGAGAATTACCACATGTACTGACAATTATCACATGTACTGACAATTACCACATGTACTGAGAATTACCACATGTACTGACAATTATCACATGTACTGACAATTACCACATGTACTGAGAATTACCACATGTACTGACAATTATCACATGTACTGACAATTACCACATGTACTGAGAATTACCACATGTACTGACAATTATCACATGTACTGACAATTACCACATGTACTGAGAATTACCACATGTACTGACAATTATCACATGTACTGACAATTACCACATGTACTGAGAATTACCACATGTACTGACAATTATCACATGTACTGACAATTACCACATGTACTGAGAATTACCACATGTACTGACAATTATCACATGTACTGACAATTACCACATGTACTGAGAATTACCACATGTACTGACAATTATCACATGTACTGACAATTACCACATGTACTGAGAATTACCACATGTACTGACAATTATCACATGTACTGACAATTACAACATGTACTGAGAATTACCACATGTACTGACAATTATCACATGTACTGACAATTACCACATGTACTGAGAATTACCACATGTACTGACAATTATCACATGTACTGACAATTACCACATGTACTGAGAATTACCACATGTACTGACAATTATCACATGTACTGACAATTACCACATGTACTGAGAATTACCACATGTACTGACAATTATCACATGTACTGACAATTACCACATGTACTGAGAATTACCACATGTACTGACAATTATCACATGTACTGACAATTACCACATGTACTGAGAATTACCACATGTACTGACAATTATCACATGTACTGACAATTACCACATGTACTGAGAATTACCACATGTACTGACAATTATCACATGTACTGACAATTACCACATGTACTGAGAATTACCACATGTACTGACAATTATCACATGTACTGACAATTACCACATGTACTGAGAATTACCACATGTACTGACAATTATCACATGTACTGACAATTACCACATGTACTGAGAATTACCACATGTACTGACAATTATCACATGTACTGACAATTACCACATGTACTGAGAATTACCACATGTACTGACAATTATCACATGTACTGACAATTACCACATGTACTGAGAATTACCACATGTACTGACAATTATCACATGTACTGACAATTACCACATGTACTGAGAATTACCACATGTACTGACAATTATCACATGTACTGACAATTACCACATGTACTGAGAATTACCACATGTACTGACAATTATCACATGTACTGACAATTACCACATGTACTGAGAATTACCACATGTACTGACAATTATCACATGTACTGACAATTACCACATGTACTGAGAATTACCACATGTACTGACAATTATCACATGTACTGACAATTACCACATGTACTGAGAATTACCACATGTACTGACAATTATCACATGTACTGACAATTACCACATGTACTGAGAATTACCACATGTACTGACAATTATCACATGTACTGACAATTACCACATGTACTGAGAATTACCACATGTACTGACAATTATCACATGTACTGACAATTACCACATGTACTGAGAATTACCACATGTACTGACAATTATCACATGTACTGACAATTACCACATGTACTGAGAATTACCACATGTACTGACAATTATCACATGTACTGACAATTACCACATGTACTGAGAATTACCACATGTACTGACAATTATCACATGTACTGACAATTACCACATGTACTGAGAATTACCACATGTACTGAGAATTACCACATGTACTGACAATTACCACATGTACTGACAATTACCACATGTACTGACAATTACCACATGTACTGACAATTACCACATGTACTGAGAATTACCACATGTACTGACAATTACCACATGTACTGACAATTACCACATGTACTGAGAATTACCACATGTACTGACAATTATCACATGTACTGACAATTACCACATGTACTGAGAATTACCACATGTACTGACAATTATCACATGTACTGACAATTACCACATGTACTGAGAATTACCACATGTACTGACAATTACCACATGTACTGACAATTACCACATGTACTGACAATTACCACATGTACTGACAATTACCACATGTACTGACAATTACCACATGTACTGACAATTACCACATGTACTGACAATTACCACATGTACTGACAATTACCACATGTACTGACAATTACCACATGTACTGACAATTACCACATGTACTGACAATTACCACATGTACTGACAATTACCACATGTACTGACAATTACCACATGTACTGACAATTACCACATGTACTGACAATTACCACATGTACTGACAATTACCACATGTACTGACAATTACCACATGTACTGACAATTACCACATGTACTGACAATTACCACATGTACTGACAATTACCACATGTACTGACAATTACCACATGTACTGACAATTACCACATGTACTGACAATTACCACATGTACTGACAATTACCACATGTACTGACAATTACCACATGTACTGACAATTACCACATGTACTGAGAATTACCACATGTACTGAGAATTACCACATGTACTGATAATCACCACATATACTGAGAATTACCACATGTACTGAGAATTACCACATATACTGTGAATTATCACATGTACTGACAATTACCACATGTACTGAGAATTACCACATGTACTGACAATTACCACATGTACTGAGAATTACCACATGTACTGACAATTACGACATGTACTGAGAATTACCACATGTACTGAGAATTACCACAGGTAACAAGAATTACCACATGTACTGAAAATTACCACATGTACTGACAATCACCACATGTAACGAGAATTACCACATGTACTGAAAATTACCACATGTACTGAAAATAACCTCATGTACTGAGAATTACCACATATACTGAGAATTACCACATGTACCACATGTACTGAGAATTACCACATATACCTAAAATTACCACATGTACTGAGAATTACAACATGTACTGAGAATTACCACATGTACTGAGAATTACCACATGTACTGAGAATTACCACATGTACTGACAATTATCACATGTACTGACAATTACCACATGTACTGAGAATTACCACATGTACTGATAATTACCACATGTACTGACAATTATCACATGTACTGACAATTACCACATGTACTGAGAATTACCACATGTACTGACAATTATCACATGTACTGAAAATTACCTCATGTACTGAGAATTACCACATATACTGAGAATTACCACATGTACCACATGTACTGAGAATTACCACATATACTGAAAATTACCACATGTACTGAGAATTACAACATGTACTGAGAATTACCACATGTACTGAGAATTACCAGATGTACTGAGAATTACCACATGTACTGAGAATTACCACATGTACTCAGAATTACCACATGTACTGAAAATTACCACATGTACTGACAATTATCACATGAACTGACAATTACCACATGCACTGAGAATTACCACATGTAACGAGAATTACCACATGTACTGAAAATTACCACATGTACTGAAAATTACCTCATGTACTGAGAATTACCACATATACTGAGAATTACCACATGTACCACATGTACTGAGAATTACCACATATACTGAGAATTACAACATGTACTGAGAATTACAACATGTACTGAGAATTACCACATGTACTAAGAATTACCAGATGTACTAAGAATTACCAGATGTACCACATGTACTGAGAATTACCAGATGTACTGAGAATTACCACATGTACTGAGAATTACCACATGTTAGGTAAGAATATACCTGTCACAAAATCAATTGGTAGCCATTATAATATATTTACATTCTTGATGTTTGATCTCTAAATTAATCTACCAACTGAAAACAACTGCGTGTGGGCTCACTTGCTCCACTGAATATGTAGATCAGCTACTGCTAGTTATTGCCGCAATGTACATGAAAAACATCCATTCAATCCTTCATAATTTATCTAAATAATTATTGAAACATATACAATCTGTTTATTTTGCAACAACTCTAAAACAAGGTACATCAACTTGTATTTGAATTGATCTTGGTCTTGAAACAAATTTGAATTATTTCAAGACCAACTCAATTCATCACCCCATGGATTCGACCAAAGCAATATTCAATCCTTATATTTCAATCAAAGTGATTTTTTCAATAATTGGAACTTCTGATGTTCATTCTGATCGTTTGTCCCAGGTTCTGGAGCTTTTGCAAGTCTACGTATTGACGTAATGTAAAAAATATAGTCCGTCATGGTAGGACCATCATACAACATGATGGTGTACGTTGATCGTTTAATACAGCCAAATAATGTAGAGGAAAAAAAACACCACAAAACCATATTTTAAATGTCATATTTAATTTTTGTTGATGAAATCAAAAGATATTTTTTGATGCGTCATCGCGGAAGAATAATGTCTAGTCGCGGTGCAAAGGCTCAGCTGCGAATCTACGGCAGCGTTCTTTTTACTAGCGCGAAGTGGAGAGCCGCTAAATTTCGAGGTTCAATATCTTCTAGAATGTGAAGCTGCAGTAATTGAATGTCGAATTAGACAGTAAACCAGACGTGGCTTGAAAGGACGAAACATTTAATATGACATTTGGCTGTTCGACTGTATGTCATATAAGACGGGACCACATAGATCTACCACAAGGGTTCGTTAAACAGTTCTGAAATACACATATGCCTTTACTGATATGAGTCACAGCCCACATAAACATACATTTATACACATATGCTGTACTGATATGGGTCACAGCCCACATAAACATACATTTGTATGTGCTATGACCCCTATCAGTTATAGTAGTGTACTCTACTGGAAATTAATAATTAACTTGGATACTTTACTAAGGAAATTGATACTTAGATGTTGCAGATATCGGTGTATATATAACACAGTGGGCATTTGGATATTGTTATTAATAAAATGAGTGTATTACCTGTGATGAGTATTTCTAAGTTTATTTTTCAAATACACATTCTTGTAACAAAGTATACAGAAGATTGGATAGTATCACTTGATAAAGACTTTGTCAGTCAACACTTGAGTTAATATGATTAAACATACATGTTTATATAAACTATTGGACATCATGCAGCGGTATAACACGTAAAAAGGTAAGTTTTTAGTAGATAAATGAACATAATTCTTTTGGTAATAAGGAATGTTCTGGTTTACATATACAGGTTAATTAGCAAAAAGGATTTGATATAAGATGACTTTACACGTAAGGATTTACATTGTGATTTTGCTGAAATTATCATAAAATAGTGACAACTAGAAATATAAATTTATGATTTTTAAGTAGAATAACATGTGCTTAGATATATAAAAGAAGTTGAAAAAAAATGAAAATTTTAAATAGATACAGTGTAAAGATTGATTTGTCCTTTTGAAATTCGGAATGAATACTAAACTCATTCAACCTCTTAACACATGAATCAGTTGCTTATCTTATATCTAAAAGAAGTTACATATAGTCACCATACAAAAGGGTTAGAATTAGGGTTAGAGTTAACCCTTACCCTAACCCTAACCCAATATATTGAGGTTAATTTTAAAGGTTGAGGTTAACGATTGTTGTTAATGTTTAAGGTGAGGTTATCTGTTGAAGTTGATTTGACAGGTAGAGGTTAACGATTTAGGTTAACGTTTGAGGTTAACCTTAAAGGTTGACGTTAACGATTGAGGTTAACGAATGCTGTTAACCTTAAATTTTGAGGTTAACCTTAATTGTTGAGGTTAACGATTGTTGTTAATGTTTATGGTGAGGTTATCTGTTTTGGTTAGTTTAAAAGGTTAAGGTTAACGATTGAGGTAGAGATTAACGATTGAGGTTAAGGTTAACATCTGAGGTCAACCTTTAAGTTTGAGGTTAACCTTAATGGTTGAGGTTAATGTTTAAGGTGAGGTTATCTGTTGAGGTTAATTTAAAAGGTTAAGGCTAATTAATTGTGGTCAACTTTCGAGGTTACCCTTAAAGTTTGAGGTAAACGATTGAGAATAATGTTAACGGTTGAGGTTAACTTTAAAGGTTGAGGTTAACGATTGTTGTTAATGTTTAAGGTGAGGTTATCTGTTGAGGTTAATTTTAAAGGTTGAGGTTAACGATTGGGGTGAAGGTTTACATTTGTGGTTAAGGTTAACATTTGAGGATAACCTTAAAGTGTGAGGTTAAACTTAATGGTTTAGGTTAACGATTGTTGTTGATGTTTAAATTGAGGTTATCTGTTGAGGTTAATTTTAAAGGTTGAGGTTAACGATTTAAGTTAAAATTAACGTTTGAGGTTAACCTTAAAGTTTGAGGTTAACGATTGAGAATAATGTTAACGGTTGAGGTTAACCTTAAAGGTTGAGATTAACGGTTGTTGTTAATTTTTAAGATGAGGTTATCTGTTGAGGTTATCTTATAAGGTTTAGGTTAACAATTAGGTTAAGGTTAACATTTGAGGTTAACCTTAAAATTTGAGGTTATCGATTGAGAATAATTTTAACGGTTGAGGTTAACCTTAAAGGTTGATGTTAACGATTGTTGTTAATGTTGACGTTTGAGGTTAACAATTGAAGTAATCTGTTGAGATTAATTTAAAAGGTTGAGGTTAACGTTTGAGGTTAACCTTAAAAGATGAAATTAACGATTGTAGTTAATTTTTAAGGTGATGTTAATTTTACAGGTTAAGGTTAACCACTGTAGGTAAAAATAACGGTTGAGGTAAACCAGTAATGTTGAGGTGAACTGTTTTAAGCACAAAAATGAGGTTAACGATTAAGGTTAAGGTTAAAGGTTGACATTATAGTTAATGGTTAAGTTTAAAGTTAAGGTTAATTTTGAATGCTGATGTTACAATTGAGATAAAAGTTAATGGTTGATGTTAACCTTAAAGGTTGAGGTATACGATTAAGATGAAGTTTAAAAGTTGACATTAACCTTTATGGTTCAGGTTAACGGTTCAAGTGAAGGTAAGCGATTGAGGTAAAGGTTAAGTGTGAGGTTGATATGGTTAAGGTAAATATTTTAAATGTTGAGGTTTACGATTGAAGTTAGTGTTTACTGTTAATGTTAATCTTAAAGTTTGAGTTTAACGATTGAAGCTAATGTAAACGATTGAGGTTAAAGTTAAGGGTCATGTTAATGGTTAAGGTAAATTTTAAATGCTGAGGTTAACGATTGAGGATAAGGTTAATTGTTAATGTTAATCTTAAAGTTTGAGGTTTAAGATTGAGGTTAATGTTAACTTTCAATGTTGAGGTTTAAGGTTCAGGTTCAGGTCGAGGTTAACGATTAAGATTAACTTAAACGGTTAATGTTTACGATTGAGGTTAAAGTTAACGGTTGAGATTAACTTTTAAGCATCTGTTTAACTGTTGAGGTTACAGTTAAGAGTGAGATGAACAGTTGAGGTTTACGATTGTGGTTAAAGTTAACGGTTGCGATTAACTTTTAAGTATCTGTTAAACTGTTGAGGTTACAGTTAAGAGTGAGATGAACAGTTGAGGTTAAGATTACAGGTTGAAGTTAACTCCATGCGAACTGCAAATTATTTGGTTTTTACAAACATTTACACGTGGTTTACACGTGGTAAAGAAAAGGAATCAACAAAACAGCAATAAGAACATATTTCAATTTCCTTAATTTCTGAAAAACATCATCGCCACGTAAAAATACAATGACTAGATCAATTACAAAGAACTTTCGAAACCATGCTGTCACTATACACATAATTTGTTACTCAAAAATTCACACTAGTATGGCTCGCAAACTAAACAATTCGGCGTAATACTTTGTAAATATTTTAAATTTACATTAGGGAATGTTTAGGCTCCTTACATCAACAACAAAGCAACGGCGGACATTGCAATTTTCATGATGAATTTCAGAGACCAAGTTTGCATCCAAGTATATCTACTGATAGATAGAGTTTAAATATCTACTTTATATCAAATTAAAGGTATTTAATTATAGAAGTTGAAACAGCTAACTATTTGTTAATACATGTACAGCGCAAAAAAGATATGATCATTGAAACCTATTCTTAATTTGACGCGTAAACGTTAAATCAGAATTTAAAGCTGTATCTGTTAACGATCTTCAAAAAAACCTGTTCAGCATCATTTGTGATCTTTCATCTCTCTGCTGGTATATAACATCCCTATTCACCCTCCTGATTAATAAAACGTGACAACCTTTTGTACATCAATGTTCACAGGAGACACACATGGGTGACAACTTTGTGCAGTCTATTTCTAGCTTTATAACCTAGTAAAACTCTTTTCTATTTCAACCGTTTGAAAATATTCTTCTTTTACAAACATATACAACATCTTCGCTTTCCAAATCACAAGTCATTTTTGTTCTAGGCTAGCGATAACTTATCTTAATCATAAAATGCACATGACATGTCCAGTTTATTCAGTATCACTCCAGTTACGCAAGGGGTGTCTTTGGTTCGAGCGGTGCCTATAAAAGACAATTAGTGCATCGCGGTGGTCATTGCTGAAGAGGAGAGCAGACGTGAACGGTTAAAGAGTAAAACTGCGGATAAGGTGAGTGTCGATTTCTCGATTTTCCGTTTTGGTGTGTTGAAATAAACATTACATTTGACTTGTGTTTGTAATGCATTGGAATACACTTTTATTTCTTGAGTGTTGACTTTTTTGTTATTCGATTTACTAAGTATGTACGACAAAAATGTTCCATCTCAGCGCGAAACCACTTATTCCTGGGATAAGAGAAGAGTATTCATAAAAGCCTTATTAGGGCTTTTTACTTATGGTGAAAAGACCTATTGTTTTTGTTATGTTTCTTGTTATCAAATATTCTTATTCTTTTACTTATTATTCTTCTGCCATGCTACTATTGCCACCTAATCTTTTAATTGGTAGAAGATATGTTTAGAGTTTTATAAGTTTGTTGTAGGTCAAGGTCAAAAGGTATTATTGCAACATTTTCAAGTAGGTCAAAATTCTGTTATGGCCTCCATGACGTCATAGGTCAACATATAAACATAGCCATAACTCAAAACCTATTGATCGTACAGCAGTCATGCAATGATATTATTTATAGATATTCTTTCGGGCTAACTTTTTTTCATTACATGTTAATACAAAAAAAAAGGTCATATAAAAATCCTCGCTGTTCGGTCAAAGGTCACCATTTTTTATTTTTCAATTTCCTGAAAAAATCTTTTTGTATTAGGTGCAGAATTCCATTCCAGTGATTTTGATGTGGTCATTGTTTCTGTTACGTTAACTGTTAACGTCCTAGGTCATTTTGAATATTTCTTTTGAAGCCGATAATATAACAAAACTGTTTTATTCTAATGTTCTTCCACGTCGATTTCATCCAGTGTAGGTATTTCTGTTTGCCAAGACCATCTAACAAACTTTTGATAACTTTTGTTTGATCCCAAATCAAAGATGGCCACCATGACGTCATATCTTTTTATCATAATTGCAATAATTAATTGACAAATGAAGCCATCGATTTCATCTTTTGGTATTTTATTGAGACCAACCATGCAAAACATTTTCTCATGAAACATTTTTCTGTCATAGGTCTTCTTCTGGTTTTCGATAGAGGTCAAAGTTCAAATGCACTTTTTTTGGTAACGAACTTTAAAAAGCTTGTTCTGAAATTGTTTAAGGTCTAGAGTCTTGATATTTAATATGTAAGATGCTGAGATATTTAGCTATAAGGCCGTATCAGTCCTAACGGTGAAAACCCCGTCGAATTGTTAGCCAACAATTTCTAGTTTATGATTTCTCTCTGTTATATGCTACACGTATATACTATCAATCAGGTAACGTGAAATGAACAAGTCATGATTTAGAAATATATCACCTTTTATATATAAACCAAAACTGAAATAAAGATTGGATAACAACAAATAACCTAAATAACGTAAGGAATGAGACAGATATAGAGAATGCTCAATTCATATTTAAAAACATGCAATGCCCTGTTTATGTCAGATAATCTGTAATATAACACTTAAGTTAATGTTTCAATTAAAGTAACATATAGTGTCATGATCACTGTTGACGCTAGATAGCAAATTGAATTAAAGCTTAAGTCCATTGCCATGGATGTTAGAGCTTATGTTTTTTAATTGTTGATGTTTTTTCTTAATTTTACTCTACAAAGCTTATAACCAGTTGCTTTTATCTGATGACATAATGAAAATGGGTTCCATTAAAATAAAATGCTATTAATTCTCTCCAGGACTACAATGGATCAAAGCTACGACAACGATGGTTAGTATATTTACTCTACCAAATTATAATTTCTTTTTTTCATATTCTTACCTCTAAATCGTTGAGAAAATAAATGCTTTTATAGTTTTATGGGTTTTATACATAGTTGTCCGGATAATTTGAGTCAAGTTTCATATTCATTACATGTGCGTTTGAGATTGCTTTCGGATTCACTAGGGTACATGTCAATACACTTTTACTTTTGATAAAACTGCAGTCTTCCATAAGAAAAACAGATGTCAAGTTTACAGATGTTATTAAAACGTAAGTAGTAAAACTATAGTTGAACATTACATCTCATGTTGTCAACTAGTTGTATCGTGGTTTGTAGTGGCAGATGAGTTGTCAGTGTCATAGACGATATCATATCCGTGAAGGTCGATATGACCTTGGATGCTTTCAAAGAAAGGATTATGAAAGATGTACGAAGCGTGGTTGCTGACATGTTACAGCAACATGACAGAGCGTCAAAAGAACGGTTAACCTCCGAAGTGTGATCCGTCCTCAAGGGTGGGTTTATCCATTTTAGTGGATGAACCAACATCAGAACAACCGGAATCTACACTAAACGATACTCCCATTAAAACAGTTGCAGCCTACACTGATGCTAAATATTCTAAGGATTCATCAGATGAGGACCCGGTGGTACCACCACCGACACCTAGGCCTATCAAGAGAGGATTTAACTAGTCAAGTTATAAAACGGCTGAACAGTTTATCAGTACCTGTCAACTGGAACATGGCTGCTCCAGGTCCAAACAAGCCAAAAATAATCTATTCCAAAGAGGAGTTAAGGAGGGCCACTGGCCTGAAGACACTGTGTGGATGGGGCGCGTATTTTCCAAGATTGACAATATGTCAAGACTAACACAAGCCAATACAAAATAAAACAAAATGTTCATGTTACAGTTAAGCTTAGAACATACAACGGCGCAAAAAGGTCTGGTATTAATGTTGTCATTTAAATTCATTTCTTTTTCTTTATAATATACTGTATGTTCTTGAAATAACTATCTTTACCAACATTTGTTCTTTAATGCTTTCATGTAACGGCCCACCATTCAGCTGATATTTTGCATATAATATCATTTAGAATTGATCTATAATTCTGTAGAGTTTAACTGGAACATTGTAAAAATTATTTGTATCATTTTGATAATTGATCATACCAAAAAAGTGATAATTCGCTAAAAAAATGCATAAAAGGGCAATCAATATCTAAACTCATTGAAACGGAGAGTAAACAAATACGTCAGTATCAAACGGAGAGTAAACAAATACGTCAGTATCAATTTGACAATGCGATCATCGGATATTTTGCCATAATGAAGAAAATATATTGCACTTACCAAAATGGTGATTTAGGGGTCAGTTCAGGTATGGACAGGTACCTCTAGATCTGCCGAGGGAAATTGTACATATGAAACATTATTAATTCAGTGAAGAACTACTGAAATCAGCGTCTTTTCTACCGTAAATATCAACCGTTAAGTATGTTGGTTTTTTCTTGGTGTTTTTTCCTCCTTTCTTGCAACTTTAGAGATTGTTTGTCCCTATACGAACCCCAGCGAAGGTCTGGTGCTGTCAATTGAAAAGTTGAACTTTTCGTGGCATTAATCACAAAACCACTATTTCCCTACTTTTAACAAATTGTTTGAAAGATATCAATAGTAAATATTGTAAAACAGATATAAACCAGGGATACAGAAAGTGACTAAAATATGTTTAAATTCAAAATTTTAATGAACACTGCATAAATTGAATGCTAAAGAAAATTGATTTATTCCAGTTTGATGTATATTACACTCACCTATCTAATAAATTGATATATTCATATTTCACATTCTTACCCAAAGGGAAAAAATCCAGTATAAAACGCCCAGCGTAGCGATGCGATTTTTTTTCATTTTGAAACAAAAATTGTTTGGACCCCGTCCCCTTACAATAATGCATATTACACAATATACTTAGAAATAAACGGTGTTTCGAGGCGTGGGGAATAGCACAAGTGCCATGAAATAAAATCTCTGTGTTCGAATTTTTCGAAGGCTGAGAAAAAAAGGGGTCCGCCCCGGATCCGCTCATGTCATAGAGGACGGTCATATTGAGTAATAGCCCCAGAGAACACACGTCGTTAACCTGGAAGCGTTCATCCTGTACGATTTATGTTCAGACGTACGTTTCGCATACATGTGTATACTGTTTATTATTTGCAAGAAATATTTAAAACTTTAGCGTGGATAATTGAAAAATGTTAAATCAAAACTGTATACCAAAGAAATTACCTATTTTGAGGGTTATATTATACAGTTTATAGTGGTAAAATAGTTCTATCCTTATTAATATCCACCGTTTAAGCTTTGTACAGTCTAAAAACGGCGAACCGCTTCAGATTGTACATCGCCCCACGGTGGTACATATTTATGTATTCATGTGTATGTGCTCATGTATACATATATATATACTATTATATCCCGTTAGATATAAGATTGCTGTTGGATGGAAGACTCGACCTTTTTAAAAACGGAACATCCCGCACGTGGTCAGAACACATACGTTGCAGCTTTCTTATATCATCCGGAAGTGAAATGTTTTAGGCATTTCAGAATTAATAAATGTTTTTTAGTTTTGGATGATTCATTTAATTTGTTTATTATTTTGAGTGATTGGATATTGTTGCTATTACACTATTCGCTGTGTCAGATAAACAGATATTGATTATTAGTTCAGTATTCGCTTATCCCGTTATTCCTATCTAACTAATAGGTCCATAAAGCACCGTCGGCCTCCCACCTTTACCCGCGCTAACCTTGTGGGGTTTTACGCCGAATGAGCGAGAGGACCTATTTTATGGGTCGTGTCATACAGTTTATAGTGGTAATACAGTTCTATCCTAATGTATATCCACTGTTTAAGCTGTGTACAGTTTAGTCGGGCGTTGGGTGTTATTATGGTTGGATTTTCTATTGTGTATCCTTTATTTCAACTGAACTTTTTACAATGCTTCCATCCCTTGTTTTATAAAAAGTGACTTTCCCACCTGCAGGATGTATGAGATATATATTGCTATAAACGATTTTCGCTAAGTCACTTTAGAGTTATTTCCCTTATTTCTAAGACGTCTAGGTTGTATTATTTTGCTTGTTGGTTTATAGAATAGGTGATTTGGTAATTTTTAGGTTTTGAGAATCTGGTACCAATAGATATAAATGGGCAAAGCATATTCTTCATTCGTTGATTTTCATGAAAAAACCCTACTAAGAACTGATAAGAATATCTTTTGAGATATAATTCATGTTTATAGAAAAAAAAGTGAAAACTTTCATAAGAGTTATTTCCCCTTGATCAATGGTCTCAGGTCCACAATTCTAGATCCTGTTCTTTCTGATTCTTTAATTGATTGTCGTGATTTTGATCTTATTTTCGTTTAGTACTTTTCTTTATTCTTTCCTTTCTTCTTTATGTTTGTGACAGTGCCAAATCATGATCTATTGTTTCGTTTTCTTTACAATTGGGACAAGTTGGAGATATATCTTTTTTCATAATACTGATGTTTCCATTTAGTTTTGTTGTAATAAAAAATATAATCTCAGTCTTGTTATTGTAACATCCTCACTTTTACTATGGCCATATAGTGGGTTTTTTTATCGGTTCTTTTATCATATTACGTAATACGTTTGTTTATTAGAGAGTATGCTTCTTCTTTATATAAATTAACTTCACACTAAATTGTTTCTTGTTTTAGTGCCTTTTTGGCTAATTTATCGGCTTTTTCATTTCCGGGAATGTCTACATGGGCTGGTACGTTTTCGAATTTTACGGGAATTCCTTGATTTTTAAGAGATTGGACTGAACCTAAAATAGAGTAAAGTACGGTGGTTCTTGTACTGTTTTTGGTTTCTATCGATTGAAGTGAGGATAGACTATCTGTTAGAATTACGGCCCCTTGTTCAGGGTTTTCTTGTTCAATAATTCTAAGTGCTAGACCTATAGCTATTAATTCACTAGTGTATACGGAACAGTTAACAGTTAGTCTTACGGATACTGCTATATTATTTTCTAATTAATAAATCCCTAGTCCTACTCTATTGTTGTCAGGGTTTTTAGACCCGTCCGTAAGTATTTAGGTATATATTTATATTCATCATCTATTATAGATAAAACTATTGCCTTAGCTGCTGTTGGATTTTCTTTTTTATTTGGCGCGTTTAAAATATCTGCGCTAATATTTGGTTGGCCTAGTAACCATGGTGGTATTGGATTAGGGGATATTTCTTCAATTTAGATGTTTTCTAGTTTGTGTTCTTTTATTAAATCGTTACCCAACATGACTAAAGGGCGTTTTTTA
The DNA here is from genome assembly GCF_002113885.1 of Mizuhopecten yessoensis. Lineage (NCBI taxonomy): Eukaryota > Metazoa > Mollusca > Bivalvia > Pectinida > Pectinidae > Mizuhopecten > Mizuhopecten yessoensis. The sequence goes on along the minus strand of NW_018479723.1, from coordinate 10,333 downwards.
TGACCATATAATTTGTTTCTATATTTAGTGTCCTTGGCGTCTAGTACTATTTGGTTGGGCGGGAAGTCTGTTCCTAATGTTTGTGTTCTAGCCCAATATTTTAGAATTAATTTCTCTCTTCTTAACTTATTTGGTAATTCATCGTTTTCTGCAGTAGACTTATCTTTAGTGTGTTTTTAATTGCTCCCAGAGCTATTCTTACAGCTTTATGCTGAATTATGTTTAGGGTTTTCAGTGCGTTATCGGAAGCTGAATTATATATTTGGCATCCGTAATCTATTTTTGACCTAATAAAAGCTTTGTAGAGTGTGAGGAGTGTATTTTTATTTGATCCTAATTTATTTCCTGATACGAATACTGGTGTATTTAGAGCCCTTTTGCAGTTTTCTTTAATATTATTAATATGAGGTACCTATGACAGTTTATGGTCGAATATCATTCCTAGGTATCTCGTTTGTTTTACATATTCTATTTTTGTATTTCCTAGATAGAGATCTGGTTGTTTATTTCTTCTAGAAAATGACATGGCTACCGTTTTTTGCTTTAGATATTTTGAAGCCCCATTTCGAAGTGACGAAGGAGTCGGCCTTTTATAGACTTCGCGCCTCCAAACTCCACATGCCTCTAATTTCCATATAAGGAAAAAAACAATTAAGATGCAACCGCTTCACTCATTCATACGCGGAACTATATAATTTGTTAATGTAGTGCACAATGCAAAATACACATACCACAATGTATTGCGTTTAACACCCTTAAACAAGTAAATAAAGTATCTCGTGAAGACTTCACCGGTAAAATGATCTTATTAACATTCATAGGGGCCCTTAATGATGTGACGAATATGCCAATAGCAGACGGCAGCTCATGCATTGAACAAAAAGTTGCTAGCAAGGTCCTACCCGACTTGACTCGGCGGATCTCGTGTTGTAGCCAAAATAGATCGTGAGTATTCAGGATATGACTATGCTCAACTCAGAATCATCCATATTATATAGATTTTCATGTATTTACCACGAATGATGTAACAGTTATCGATCAATGTACCTTACAATGTGAGTAGTACTAGCACGGACTTAGAAGTGCTGACGATGTTGTATAACAAAGATGGCGGCTGCAGCAAGGTGCTCGATGAACTCACTTTGAGCTTTAATATATAAAATAACTGATAGTATATCATATCGGTTCACAGTGGAAGCAAATACTTTTCCAAGTCGTATTCAGTGAATGCTAAGCCATAGAAAGCGGTTTACGTTACTGAAGAAAATTGCGAAGCACAGGGGCCTGACTCCACTAGGTAGGCCTATATGAGCGGCCGTTTTAGGATAAAATACATAAACTACTTAAGTGCAAAAAAACCAAATGACCATTATGTACTTTTCAGACATTTGTAACGAACCCCTGTGGATCTAAGAGCTTACGTTGTTTTCGATTTGTACCGGGGGTTGATAGAATGGGTAGCTGGAGGGAGAATTTCTAGGGCAGTACATGGCTTGTCACTACCGCTAGCAACCGTGAGCTGATAATATTTTGCTGATTGATCGTTTTTGGTTGTTTGAACAAGTTCTTGTGTAGCTTCAATAAAAATGTAAAATCTCATCAAGTGGTACATCTTCTTTGTTTAAACATGTCAATAGTTATCTCCCTTCGCAAAGTCATACGCACAGGCAATGTTAATCTGGTCAAATTCATCGGTAAATGAAACGAGGTACATTTGCTTGTTGCATTGAATCGTACTTGAGAAAGAATTGAAATATTCTGGTATCAGGAAAGACCAGAAACACGACTTTAAAACAATTATGATTATTTTTTTTATTTTTTTTATTAAGCGTTTTTCATCAATACAGTGTACAATATACAAGTACATACAGTATATTCTTATTACATACTTACTTACACGAACTTCATTCCTGACATGCTTACATACATTTAAGTGGTAAACATGTATCGTATAAGAGAGCAGACAGAAAGGAAAAGAGAACAGAAATATAGGAAAGAAGAACAGAAAGAGAAGAAACAGTTTTGAGAAATAACAGGGAATTATATGCAGATCGGTGTGTTATGTGTAGTAACTTAATTAAACATGCTAACACATTCTGAAACATTCTAGTGCGTAACTGGTCAGATAATTTCGGCTTAGCACTGTCAGAACTGTCAGATAACACATCAAAATAGACAACCAGTATATCTAATAGATTAAAATGTAAAGAGATTTCATAACTCAAGAAGGCTATTCCATTTTTCCTATTCATTTTGAAATTTCTGAACAGAAGAATCACCTTTCCCACACGATACTGAATAGTGATCCTTTATAGTATTTAGTACTGAATAGTGATCCTTTATAGTATTTAGTAGTGAATAGTGATCCTTTATGGTATTTAGTAGTGAATAGTGATCCTTTATAGTATTTAGCACTGAATAGTGATCCTTTATAGTATTTAGTACTGAATAGTGATCCTTTATTGTATTTAGTAGTGAATAGTGATCCTTTATAGTATTTAGTAGTGAATAGTGATCCTTGATAGTATTTAGTAGTGAATAGTGATCCTTTATTGTATTTAGTAGTGAATAGTGATCCTTGATTGTATTTAGTAGTGAATAGTGATCCTTGATAGTATTTAGTAGTGAATAGTGATCCTTTATTGTATTTAGTAGTGAATAGTGATCCTTTATAGTATTTAGTACTGAATAGTGATCCTTTATAGTATTTAGTAGTGAATAGTAATCCTTTATAGTATTTAGTAGTGAATAGTGATCCTTGATAGTATTTAGTACTGAATAGTGATCCTTTAAAAGATTTAGTACTGAATAGTAATCCTTTATAGTATTTAGTACTGAATAGTGATCTTTGATAGTATTTAGTAGTGAATGGAGATCCTTTATAGTATTTAGTGCTGAATAGTGATCCTTTATAGTATTTAGTACTGAATAGTGATCCTTTATAGTATTTAGTTGTGAATAGTGATCCTTTATAGTATTTAGTAGTGAATAGTGATCCTTGATAGTATTTAGTAGTGAATAGTGATTCTTTTTAGTATTTAGTAGTGAATAGTGATCCTTTATAGTATTTAGTAGTGAATAGTGATCCTTTATAGTATTTAGTAGTGAATAGTGATCCTTGATAGTATTTAGTAGTGAATAGTGATCCTTGATAGTATTTAGTAGTGAATAGTGATCCTTGATAGTATTTAGTAGTGAATAGTGATCCTTTATAGTATTTAGTACTAAATAGTGATCCTTGATAGTATTTAGTACTGAATAGTGATCCTTGATAGTATTTAGTACTAAATAGTGATCCTTGATAGAATTTAGTACTGAATAGGGATCCTTGGTAGTATTAAGTAGTGACTAGTAATCCTTCATAGTATTTAGTAGTCAATAGTGATCCTTTATAATATTTAGTACTGAATATTGATCCTTGATAGTATTAAGTAGTGACTAGTAATCCTTCATAGAATTTAGTAGTGAATAGTGAATAGTGATCATTGATAGTATTAAGTAGTGAATAGTGATCATTGATAGTATTAAGTAGTGAATAGTGATCATTGATAGTATTAAGTAGTGAATAGTAATCATTTATAGTATTTAGTTGTGAATAGTGATCCTTTGTAGTAGTTAGTAGTGAATAGTGACCCTTGATAGTATTTAGTAGAGAATAGTAATCCTTTATAGTATTTAATAGTGAATGGAGATCCTTTATAGTATTCAGTACTGAATACTATAAAGGATTCCTATTCACTACTTAATACTATCAATGATCACTATTCACTATTCACTACTAAGTACTATCAAGGATCAATATTCAGTACTAAATATTATAAAGGATCACTATTCAGTACTAAATGCTATAAAGGATCTCCATTCACTATTAAATACTATAAAGGATTTCTATTCACTACTAAATTCTATGAAGGATTACTAGTCACTACTTAATACTATCAATGATCACTATTCACTACTAAGTACTATCAAGGATCAATATTCAGTACTAAATACTAGAAAGGATTACTATTCTCTACTAAATACTATAAAGGATTTCTATTCACTACTAAATACCATCAAGGATCACTATTTAGTACTAAATACTATGGGGGATCACTATTTAGTACTAAATACTATTAAGGATCACTATTCAGTATCGTGTGGGAAAGGTGATTCTTCTGTTCAGAAATTTCAAAATGAATAGGAAAAATGGAATAGCCTATCAAGGATCACTATTTAGTACTAAATAGTGATCCTTGATAGTACTTAGTAGTGAATAGTGAATAGTGATCCTCGATAGTATTTAGTAATGAATAGTGATCCTTGCTAGTATTTAGTAATGAATAGTGATCCTTGATAGCATTTAGAAGTGAATAGTAATCCTTGATAGTATTAAGTAGTGAATAGTAATCATTTATAGTATTTAGTACTAAATAGTGATCCTTGATCTTTGATAGTATTTAGTACTAAATAGTGATCCCCCATAGTATTTAGTACTAAATAGTGATCCTTGATAGGATTTAGTAGTGAATAGTAATCCATTATAGTATTTAGTAGTCAATAGTGATCCTTTATGGTATTTAGTAGTGAATGGAGATCCTTTATAGTATTTAGAAGTGAATAGTGATGCTTTATAGTATTTAGTACTAAATACTATTAAGGATCACTATTCAGTACTGAATACTATAAAGGATCTCCATTCACTATTAAATACTATAAAGGACCCCTATTCACTTCTAAATACTATCAAGGATGACTATTCACTACTAAGTACTATCAAGGATCAATATTCAGTACTAAATACTATGGGGGATCACTATTTAGTACTAAATAGTGATCCTTGATAGCATTTAGTAGTGAATAGAAATCCTTTATAGTATTTAGTAGTGAATAGTGATCCTTGATAGTATTAAGTAGTGAATAGTAATCCTTCATAGTATTTAGTAGTGAATAGTGATCCTTGATAGTATTTAGTAGTGAATAGTAATCCTTTATAGTATTTAGTACTGAATAGTGATCCTTGATAGTATTAAGTAGTGAATAGGAATCCTTTATAGTATTTAGTCCTTTATATTATTTAGTAGTGCATTTACTGAAAGTGTATTTTTAAGACATTTTGTTTTGTACATATAATGTTTAATCAAAAGTATTATTTCATTATCAAGTCTATTGGCTACTTCTGTTCGTGTTATTAATTATTTATGATTATAATTGTTTATATAATTGTAGGCAATAGTTGGATTTTTTTCCTACTGGGGGAAACTGAGAAAGAGAGGGAGGGAAAGGGGAGGGGGAGAAAGAGAAACATCAAATTATATATGTGCTGTAGCTTAAACCACTGAGTGTGTTCATTGTTTTAGTTTACTACTACCCTATAGTATCGTCTGCTAGTCTAGAGGGGAGGGGATATGACCTCACGACACAATTAAATTTTCTGATCTGCATACTTATTGCAAACGAAAAAAGAAGTGATATATATCTTCAACAGTCAACAATCTTCAATATATACCCACATTGACAGTGTTGGAACACTTCAGTCAAAACGGGCTCTAGGTCATAGATAGCGAGAATAGCTGATCACTTACTGTCTGGCGTATTATTGTTTTGTTTACACCACAAGCTCAGTCGCAGAGTTAGATCACAACTCTCCCCTTAAAGTACTCAGCGTAAAAATATATTCCGTTGTAAACAAATCGTTATGAAGTCACGAATAAAAGATATATTGCGAGAACACTACCATTGTAAGCGTAATATGGACATAGCGAGCTGTGTTTGTCTCTATCTGTTTATTTTTTATTTATTTTTCAGTTGATGTATTCATCCGCGTAAAATTTGTACCTGTTTGTTTACATTCGTCGATGACTAGATTAGGTAAGAAGATGTCGACGTTTATCATGATTGGTGAAATATATAAGGTAGAAATATAAACAGTTTGTCGCACGGAGCGTTGACCTCTCGGTTTAACTACAATTGAGCGGTCAGAAAATCGTTCGAACGACAAACCCTGAAAACTCATTGGGATAATCTTAACTGTTCAGTTTTCAAGCGGCTTCAAACTTCTCGGTAACATAAGCACGATTTGATTTCACCGGATAGGAAAATATTGAATGTGAGATATGACGCCAATATTTTTGTGAGTTGGCGCAAGTACTGTGACGTCAAGCTGAAAATAGCGCGTTAACTGAAGCATGTGACAGTATGACTGGTTGTGCAACGAAAGTATGAATATTATTGTCTTAATTCAACAAAAGAAGAACAACAAGTACAGCTGTCAGTCGGGGCTTGTTCATCCTCGATATCCAGGGGTTACGCTCACTTCCCTTCTCTGCATCACTGGAATATGTCATAGTAAAAATGAAGGCTCGGTGTAAGCCACCTTGTTGATGAGACAAGAAGACTAGTTCGATCCTTTAATGTACATCAAAAGAATATCGCGGTCACGTAACGGTAAAAATTGACAGGCTTTGGATTCGGGCGTCTCTCCTTTGTAATCTTCAAAGGACAGGTAACAGCCAAGGTGATTGGTCAGTTTATTTTACCTGAGACCAATCAAACAGCTGTCTTCGTGCCTACAATTTTGCTATCACATATTCCTGGGATGCAGAGAGCGAAAGTGAGTGTTGACCCTGGATATCGAGGATGGGGTTTGTTGTTAAGGTATCGCAGGTTACACAGTGACGTCAGTCTACCGTTTATGCTCGTTTAACTATTTATTTAAAAGCTATGAACAAACATTTCCAACTCAGATTAAATCACACTTTTTCATTTATCAAACAAATATAAAATGATTAAAAGCAACTTCTGCAGATTGTATTTATCATGGAGCCTAAGATTTACGGTACAACAAATCCTATCTGGGAATGGATGGTCGTGTTGATTTCATTTGCAATGCATCAGGCATCTACCCTATGTTCGAGAAACCGTACGACAAATGTGTAGATATCCAATCAACGAAAATCGAGGAAGTCGTTCAGACGATGGTATCGTAGAACTCAATACATACAAAAGGAAATAAAGTTCTCCCCGACCACAGTTTTACACCAATTTGTGACAGGCGTCTGCTGTGGTTTTTCCAGTTTCCTCAATTTTCCGTGAGATATTTAACTCAGATGTCCTCCAACACTCCGCCATTGAAATTGAAGGCTGCTAATTGGAGTTGGTCTTCAAGCTCGTATGAATGATTACATATTTGTTAATATAAACTTTTATTCAAAATCCAAATTAGTTTTATGTGAACATTCTGTCTAAATATTTTACAGAAAATGGTCACATCATAGATATCTCAAAATAACTATTATGAAGCAAAAAAGAAAGGATTCTTTAACATGGAAAGCTGACAATACATGTAAAATCCGTGTCACATGGAATAAGCGCAGCTGTCGACACGTTCTCTTACAAACTGCTAATTAGAAGCAAACTCTCGCTTGATCGAGAAGTTCCGTCGCGCGCCGTGTAACTTTTTGTATCTCCGGAAACAGGAGAGGTGTTTGGCGGTATCAAGTGACGAATCGTCCTATTGTCTTCTTCGGTTTATTGTAAAATGATGGAGTCGCAGGTAAAACGAGGCTCGAATCCGTCTTCAGTGTTAGTAAGACATCAGACACAAAGATTTTCATGACGAACAAAAGATTGACTCGCCGGGGGAAATCAGAAAATATTGGCTATAAATTTGCTGTAAACAGCGGTTAGGAGCGCGCGACTTCAGCAGAAAATGAGCTTGGGATTTGGATATAGGTTTTTAATTAGGTTGAGTCTGACGATAGGCAGGGTTTATAATAACGATATGCAGACCTTAATATAAACGATACAGTACAAATCCTACAATAAAATATATCTTTAGTCATGTTAAGAATTGTGAAGATTTACGAGCGTATAAAAGGCACAGGTTTATGATAGGCCTCCGTTGCAGCATCTCCTGTCGTGAGGTTTTCTGTAAACATGTGATGATAGCGGTGTGTACGGTACACGTCGTTATCTACAAACGATCACATTACCTTTATAGATTTGACCAAAATCAAACTAAGAAAATAACAATAACAACCTTAGCAACTTCATTTGTTTAGTGACCTACATTTATTTATTATTTCGATGAAAATTGATACGAGTAAAAAGGTAAAATACACTAACACATCGCCTCCAGTACACACATTTGGTTTGTTTGTGTTTTACGTCCTATGAAGAGCTATGGTCATTTAAAGACGTGCCAGGTTTTAGTGGTGGAGGAAAGCCGGGGTTCCCGGAGATAATTATAAATGTTATTATGAACAATGGACAAAAGAGTGTTGCAATTTAAATAACTTGGACAAAAATTGCCGATGACTTTAAACGTTGATATACACTCATTATGTTTTACTCGGAGACTGTGCGTAGCCGTTGTAATTTTGTAAAAAGTTGTTCTCTGGAGACAGCGTGATCTACATCCAAAATAATAAATAGTACTATTTTGTAGTCTTTTTTTTAATATATATAGTTTTGGAAACATTGAAATGTGAACTGTAAAAAATGTGTAACAAAGACACTTTAAAAAATTGATAAATTCATGTAACCAATAGTAACCGCATGCTGTAAACGTAAATTGTTTGAAGCATGAACTGTATTGGGAAAAAAACATTCAAGAGCGGAAAAATCTATTTTGACGGATACCGTCTTTCCATTCGTCGTTTCGCAGGAAATGCAAAGTTGTTACGTTTCTGCTTAACTAGCCCTGACAGATTGATGCTACGCGAATCCTCTGGGTTAAGTTATTATCTTTTAATAACCTCAATAGTACACTCGTAATTTAGTTAAGTGTACTGTTTTCAAACAGTGTTTCCCTTGTGTAATCTTACTTTATTTTTCCTAGTATTAAGTACATGTTGCACCAACTTGGGATGAAAGGTAAAGTGTAATTTCCCAAACGTTCCGACAACTCTTGACTCACATCTGTTACGGAAGCCGATTAGTGACATATTGAACCGCTAGTACTAGGAAGCGTGGCCGTAAATACAGGTTAGTTGAGAAACGGTGAGTTAGCTAAGACGTACGTATGATGAAGATATTCAATTCTATGTCATACTTATGATATACAAGCTAATTGAATTTTAACTATCTTCGTGGATTTTAGACTGTCTGCTTATATATGATTGTTATTCACAGACGACCGTGTATTTCTACGTTTGGCTGGATACTATCCAAAATCAAACGGTTCTGTTTTTGATGCACATATCTTCTCTACACACAATTTTATCACAAATCGAACGCTCGCGGTGAGCTGTGTTATTGGTTTCTGTCATATATACATATTTTTGTGGAATTTTTTGTGCTCCTATACGCTGATGACAGTGTTCTATTTTCAGAAAGTCCAGATTCCAGAGGGACAGCAGAGTGCTTTGAATGTATTCGAGCAATATTGTAAGATTTGGAAGCTTAATATAAATGTAAATAAAACAAAAGTCATGGTTTTTCGTAAGAGTAAAGGAAACAACAACATGTGTTTGTATTACAAAATGAAATTTTAGAAATTGTAAATAATTTTACTTACTTATTTAATTACAATGGCAGTTTTGTGAACGCAAGACGCAGATTGATCAACCATGTCCAAAAGTCCATATTTGCTACATACAAAAAAATCAGGAACCTTTTTCTTCTTATATATTTAGTGGAACCGATTCTATTGTATGGATCGGATGTATGGGGATTCGAAAACCTGAAAATGATCGAACCGATTCATCTTAAGTTTTGTAAAAGAATTCTTAAAGTGAGATCTACAACGCCTAATTGTATGATTTATGGCGAGCTAGGTCGTGTGCCATTGGAAATAAATGTTAAACTAAGAATGTTAGGTTTTTGGAATAGAATAATTATTAATGAAAACAAACTCAGCAGCATATTACTACGACTGGCTTTACATATGCAAAATGATGATACTCTTCCGTTCAAAAGGTATTTTCAATGAAACGGGATTTTCTTACATATTTGATAATAAATTACAGATGACTGATGGATTTTACAAATGCATTTAAAAACAATGGCTTAACAATCACTTTGTACAGCAATGGTTCGATGACATTACTAGCTCATCTCGTGGGCAGTTCTACACTCTATTTAAAACGGATTTTTGTATAGAAAAATAATTATTAAATCTGCCAGAACATATCAGAACACCAATAACAAAACTGCGCATTTCGAATTTGAAGTTTCCAATTGAAACAGGTAAATGGTATAACATACCCCGAGATAATTTGTAATTTGTGCGAGGAAAGTGTCGGAGATGAATTTCATTATCTATTTGAATACAATAATATAACTATATCCACCTTACGTAACAAAGACTACTGTGTGACCCTGTATAACAGTATTGTGTTGTTTGTAC
>NW_018479722.1:21178-29071 GCF_002113885.1 Mizuhopecten yessoensis | reverse complement strand
TCTTTCCCTTTCCTTCTCGTTTAAAATTAGATAGATCTAAACTAATCCCTCCACACTTCCTCCTCTTTCCCTGCCCTTCTCGTTTCATGCTACATTACGGTCTTAACTAACCCCTCCACACTCCCTCATCCTTCCCTTTCCTTCTCGTTAATGTTACATACGGTCTAAACTAACCCCTCAACACTCCCTTCTCTTTCCCTTCCCTTCTCGTTAATGTAACATACGTACGGTCTAAACTAACCCCTTTACACTCTTTCCGCTCTCCCTTCCCTTCTCGTTAATGCTACATAAGGCCTAAACTAAACCCTCAACACTACCTCATCTTTCCCATTCCTTCTAGTTCATGTTACATATGGTCTAAACTATCCCCTGACCTCTCCCTCTTCTTTCCCTTTCCTTCTCGTTAATATCACATATGGTCTAAACTACCCCCTCCACACTTCCTTATCTTTCCCTTTCCTTCTCGTTTAAAATTAGATAGATCTAAACTAACCCCTCCACACTCTTTCCGCCCTCCCTTCCCTTCTCGTTAATGCTACATAAGGCCTAAACTAAACCCTCAACACTACCTCATCTTTCCCATTCCTTCTAGTTAATGTTATATATGGTCTAAACTATCCCCTGCACACTCCCATATATTTCCTTTCCCTTCTCGTTTCATGCTATACACGGTCTAAACTAACCCCTTTACACTCTTTCCGCTCTCCCTTCCCTTCTCGTTAATGCTACATACGGCCTTAACTAACCCCTCCACAATCCCCCATCTTTCCCTTCCCTTCTAGTTAATGTTACATGTAGTGTCACCTCACTTGAATGCTACAGCACAGATACCGCAACACCCACCCCAGATTATTGTATACTCCACCTGGGTTGTTGGAGTTGTGCGGGCAGGAGAAAAACACTTTCTCTAATATTCCATGCGTACGGCGACTTCCGGGATCGGACCCCGGCCGCCTGCTTTGAAGGCCGGAAGGTTAACCACTCGACCATTACAGGGATTGGCATCGTTATTACAGGGATTGGCATCGTTTTGCAGGGATTGGCAGCGGTTTTTACAGGTATTTGTAGCGCTCATTACAGGGATTGGCAGCAATTATCACACGGATGGCCAGCGATCTTTACATGTATAAACAGCAATTATTACAGTTATTGGCAGCGATTGTTACAGAGATTGGCAGCGATCATAACAGGGATTGGCAGCGATTATTACAGGGATTAGCAGCGATCATTACTGGGATTGGAAGGGATTATAATAGGAATTGGCATCGTTATTTCGGGAATTGTCAGCGGTTTTACTGGGATTTGCAGCGATCATTACAGGGATTGGCAGCAATTATCACACGGATGGCCAGCGATCTTTACATGTATAAGCAGCAATTATTACAATTATTGGCAGCGATCATTACAGGGATTTGCAGCGACTATTACAGGGATTGGCAGCGATTATTACAGGGATAAGTATTGTTTATTACAGGGATAGGCAGCGATTATCACACGGATTGATAGAGATCATTACAAGGATTTTTATCGATTATTACAGGGATTGGCAGCGATTATTACAGGAATTTGCAGCAATTATTACAGGGATTGACATCGTAATTACAGGGATTGGCAACGGTTATTACATGAAGTCATTGTGGATCAAAACTTCCTTTGCATTACGCTTCATGAACATTCTATATCAGAACTTGATAATATCATATCAGTACCTGTTACAGTAAGTTGTAATCCGGTAATTAACAAGGTGATTGCTAACATGACTTGAGCTCCACATTTCCTGTCTCTCCCTTTCGATAGGACTGAATTAGTGTTGTTCGGCTGGAAACTTTCCCTTCTCATCGTCTGTTTATTTGTAAATTCCCCCAATTATAACTTTGCTTACCTTTATTAATGTTAGCATGAACAATGCCTCGGCCAAAGTAGTTTAGGACCCAAACGTTGTATCGTTATTGATGAAATGAAATGATTGGGAAAAAAGTTAATTATCTTTGGATGTGCAGATGTACGGAAGCCCAACAAAAGAAAAAAAAAATCATAAGACTGCCTCCCAAAAAAAGTTTCACATATTTTACCAATTCGTCATGTAGTTAAGCACTTCGAGGAGTTAATTGAAATTTTAAGCTTACATATCAGACTTGATAAAGCTATACCATAGGTGTGAAATTACTTAGAAATACGTGTAGTGCCGCACTGCAAATCAGCATGTATATAGTTTTTGTTATAAATTCCCTATGGACGATGGATGGACGACTTTTTTACAAGTTCAAGATTTCAAGTTTTATGATATCCAAATGCAATACAGCATATAGGTTACAAACATACATAATTAAATATTCAAAATTCATATGTGCAAGATGGCGGAGGACAATTCCATTAAAATATATATATGCCTACAGACATGTAACAATGATATCACTTGCAGTTTTACAGCATGATTTTTCGTAAGGTTGTGAGAAGTATATAACAATATAATCATATGTGTGACTTTATTACCTGTATATATGTGACGACATGAAAGGATGACATCATAATGAAAACACTACATATAACTTCAAACAGCCAGAAAGAACCATGGGATGTCATTAAAGTACTATTTAACGCGCTATTAACGAATCTTAAATAACTATACATACATGTACACTTATACACATGTACACTTATAACAAAGTAATTTCAAATAATGTTTTAATATAATATCACTACTGAGCGAGGAGAATTTTCCTTTTAGAAGTAGCGTGCCAAAAATATTTACCCAGTCTATTTAAAGATTTAACACTTTTACAGGTAAATAATTCTATTAGTTTATAGACACTTGGATGTCGATAATAATACTGTTTGATGTATGTTTTTCTTAAATCAGAATATGCAGGACAAAGTAGTACAAAATGTACTTCATCTTAGATATCATTTTTATCGCAGACTGTTCATATTCTCTGAACTCTTGGAATGTTATTATTGCGCCCAGATTCTATGTTAAGACTGTGCGCTTGTATGCGAAATTGACTCAATAACTTTTTTATCCTTATATTAATGGGCTTAGTCAGATAGAACTGCACGCAAAAGGTATCAACAAAGATGCTTGTACAAATAACATTTTGAAGATGCATCAAAAGCACTGCGTAATTCTTGGATAAATACATCATGAACACGTTGTGCATACATTTGCATAAAAAGAAGTTCATTTTGTACATATTGACAAGTCCAAATATAATTAAAACCCAAACTACATAGTTCATGCTTAATTTGATAAACCCAATTAATTTTACAAACAGGTTTTTCTGATATTCAATTCGAATTATGCGTCGTAACATGATTTTAAAACACAGTTACTAGTATTTAAATTTTTTAACCAATATCTCATTATGGCCATTTTACGTTGCACATATAATGAATATCTCCCAGTTTCAAAGTAAACCATAGAAGTATTGACAGTTTTCTAAACATTTAATAGGTCTTTGAGAAAAAGGAGATGGATTTTTTCAATTTGTGGCGATACATTATGCCCCCAAACTTCACACCCGTAATTCAATATACATGCAACATATGTATCGAATAAAGACATTATAGTTTCCGTATTAAGGGCAAAATCTTTCATTTTTCTTTTTAAGTGGTAATATGCTTTCCGTCCTTGACAAGCTAATGTATCTTTTGTTACAGTAAATCTTCCATTATAGTTAAAAACTAATCCAAGATAACAAAACTTATCAACAACTTCGATAGATTTACCATTGAAAGTCCAAATTTCATAAGGTAACATTGTTTTTCTTTTTCTAAAAACAATAATTTTAGTTTTTACTATATTAACATTTAAACTCCATTTATCAGTGTATGTTTGTTAACGATCTAGCATATGCTGAAGATCGGTAGCATCCTCCGAGAATAAAACTGTGTCATCCGCATACATTAGCATAAACAGGTTTAATAACTGTAATTCATAACTTTGACAATTAGAATTTATAAATTCACTTTCCATATCATTTACAAATAATGAAAAAAGTATGGGAGATAACGATTCCCCTTGTAATAATCCGACATGTAGATCAAACATGGCGGATAATTTACCATGTAATTTCACACATGAACGTACATTATCATAAATTGATTTAATTATATTAAGTAGTCTACCCCTAATACCACTTCTCCAAAGTTTATACCACAAATTCTGGTGTGTCACACTATCAAATGCCTTACTATAATCAATAAAAGCGCAATAAAGCCTCTTGTTTCGTTCTATCGAATTGATAATTAAACTATGTAATCCAAAAATTGCGTCTCTTGTACCAAACCCAGGCTTAAAACCAAACTGAGCATCGGAAACAATATTTTCTCGTTTACTCCATTTTAACAGACGTTTATTTAACAACGACGTAAACAGTTTAGCTAAATGGCTAATTAATGTAATTCCCCTATAATTATTGACATTGTTTCTATCGCCCTTTTTATGTAAAGGAATAATGACGCCTTGAGCCCATGACTCTGGAAAATATCCTATTTGTAACATAGTGTTAAATAACCTTAATAAAACCGGTGAAAAAATATCTTTATATTCAATAAAATATTCATTAAGTACCATATCAATACCATCAGATTTACCCCTAGAAAGACCCTTAATTACTTCTAATAATTCTAATTACAAAACTGGCGAAACCACAGATAAAATTCTGATCAAGTCGGAGGCATGTGTGCGAGCACTCGAGGCAAAGTATCGCCCACGTTCTGTTGAAAACACATCATCCCCCATGGTATCGACCTCCTCAGCTTCCTAGGATTCCTATGACCCGTAACCAGTTCCAATGATGGTTACGTGAAGGACCGGAATTGTGTATAATACCAAGATTTTTTGTAGATTATAAACCTTTTGTATATGTAATCCACATGTAAAAATATGTAAAAAAAAAAACAGTCAGAGTCAGTCATTTTGATTGTTGTGAATGCACACCAGCGCTTAAAAATCGTTCATATCAAGCTGCACTTGTCCTAAAACACTGAATCAGTACAAAGCACGCATCAAACATCTCTGCTATGATGCGATATTGATACGGTCTCCATCACGTGTCTTCAATCTATGTATCATTAATGCATAATCGTAAAACTTGCGCTGATAAGCTGCTTTTGAATTCTGGTGCGTTTTATATACTATCATATACTCAAGATTACTACACAATAAACAAGTACTATGGACTATTGTATACAAACCGCCCGAATGTCAGAAAAACCTGCCGGTATGCTTCCGCTGATCCTCTATGTTCAGGGGTTACGCTCAATTTTGCTGCGTAGAGAGCGAAGGTGGGCGAAACCACTGGATATCGTGGACGGTTTCTGCTGCATTTAGATAATTGCTGTAAATGCATGTTTTTGTTTTGTTTTAGTGGTCGGCCTGTTTTATTTATCTTATAGCTTGTTTGTTTGGATATACTTAAATTCCTGGCTATATAGTCTATGATTATAAATAATTAGATGTCTTACCGCTTCAGAACTGGGCAAATCCATTTTCTGATATGCTTACTTGTTGTGAAAACATCAAGGGGTACCCCGGTGCATACCAACACTCGAACGTCGTTGAAGACATGCTAACGGTACTTCGGTAACACACGCGTTTACCCGTACATTTTTACGTCAGCCCATATAGTTCGACAAATCGCGCATACTGTATAAGCCAATATATGAACGCATTCTGTCCCACATGTAAGCACCATTATATCTAGGTTGGATTTTCTGAGCCCATGTATAAGATATATGTCTAAAAACAATATATGTATTTTCTTATTTTTTTAATTTTTTTTTTTGCACTTGTTTGAAAACTGCCCTGAACTCTAATCATGATTCGTATGTACCTGCTTTGTTTGACATTTACACATGTACGAATGTTAGATATAGATTAATTTTTGTATAAACACACCGGCGCTTTCAATATCAGTTCCATATCAAGCTGCATTTCCGCAATCCAAATTATATTATTTTGGTATAGGACAGCTGTAATTTTTGGTGTTGGCGTTGGTGCAAAAACGTTTATTGTCGGTCTTCGTTACAATGCCAGAGGTTTCTTTATTTTTTTTCTCTCTAACGGTGTTATTAGGCTAGGCGCTGGTGTGTTTTCGTTTGTCTATTTGTTTCTGTTCATCCCAAACATAAAACCCCATGTGTACATGCTTATAAATTACACTAATATGTATATATACACATGCATGTCATGGAATGTGTGTGTGTGAGTGTGTGTGTGAGTGTGTGTTGATATCTACATGTATATTACATATTTGTATTAGTATGTGTATGAAAGTACTAGGATGTGTGTGCATGTTCATGCAAATGTATGTATATACATTCGTGTGCATATGGGTTTATATTTTTTCTGTTGCTGTTGCGTATATATACTTATAATCTATTTTTGTACGAAAATAGTTTTTCATCACTTGTACAGACATGTCTACAATATCTTTTAAACTCGGACCTTTCATGAACTCATGAATACGTACGCGTGCAAATTCTCTGACGGCTCCTTCGTGTTTATGTTCGGGCTAACATCAAATCTTATCCGATTTACATTCGTGTCCATTAATGCCCCTTCACATTTGCATTTATTTTTACACACGATAGCTTTCGTTTTCTTTCATAGTACATGTACATGCAATTGTGTTCATTCGTGTATATAAACGCTTTTACATACATGTGGTCACTCATGCTACATTTTTGTATCTACATTCGTGTCGGCTTTCACGCATGATAGTTTGAGGTTGTACAGTTTGTCCATAACATGTGATACGACTAGTAATTTTTCCAGCGTCATATTTCTCATGATCACCCGCATCACATTACTACAATGTCATTATTGTTTTTTCGATGTTGTGTAACTGTGTCAAATGTGTTTATATTTTTCCCTATCTCTTGTCTTTCATTCCCCATTCTTTGTTCCCTCGCTCCTACAATTTAGTTATCCTGGTTATCTGACAGTCGTACATGTAACAATAACAGAACTATCCGTTAGCAGTCTCCATGTCCCTACTTCGTACTTTTTCTATCCCCCATGACAGGGTGCTCATTATCCACATGGAGATGTGCTATCGGACTATATTACTCTAAACAAACCCATTTAAACAATACGTACAGATTCAACAACAACACTTATTCCTATTACGATATATTCAAGCTACATTTTATATATTTGCCTATAGCAGTTGTTTTTCTTGTTTTTCTACAGATATATAGCAACCCAAACAACATCGCCCTTGTCTTGATCTTAATCTTACTTTTGTCAGGGGACATACACACAAATCCAGGACCAGCAGACAGTTTTTCTTCATCTAACGACTCCGACTCCGACAATATATCCTTTTCTGTTTCTGACGAAAACTCATTAAAAATCATGCACTTGAATATTCGTAGCGTTAGAAATAAAATTGTTTTTCTTGAGAGTTTTACCGATGACGTAGACATATTGTGCCTAACAGAAACACATCTCGATCCTTCTATCCCTGATTCTGACCTTCTTCTTACTAACTTCTCAACAATATTTAGAAAAGACAGGAACGCTTTTGGTGGCGGTGTTATGATTTTTGCAACTAAAGACATACTTCCTAAACGCAGACTTGATATTGAATCACCGAATGACGAAATAATTTGGATTGAATTTTGTACTGATAATAAGAAATATCTTCTATGTGTACTATACAAACCTCCATGGCAAAATACTAACTCTGGAATTTGGACTCGACTGAAACATTCTTTTGACATAGCTTTTGACTACACTCCTCATGTTATATTAACAGGGGATACTAACATTGACTTATTAACAGGAAATAACAATGATCTTAGCATTCTAACACAGCAATATAATCTAACTAACCTGATTACCAGTCCAACTAGAGTTACAAATACTACACAATCCCTTATAGACCC
>NW_018479722.1:16941-19901 GCF_002113885.1 Mizuhopecten yessoensis | reverse complement strand
TTCCTGTGTAAAGCTGAGCCACACCTGTGTGCTGGTCACCATGCAGTGTCACCTATCTCTCACCTGTATTGATAAGCCCCCAGGGTCCCAGTCCCCACACAGGTGACACCCTGTGTATTATAATTACCTGGATAGACATACAGGAACCATGTATTACAGGTAACATGATGTAATAATGCTATAAAGTTTGTATTTGTGTAAAAAAAAAAATGATAATTTTTAGGGGGGATGAATATTTTATGGGGGGGATGAGTATTTAATGCATTAAATATTCATCCGGATGAGTATTTTATGCATAAAATATCCATCCGGATGAGTATTTCACGGGGATGGAAATTTTATAGGACACCGGCAATGGAAACAATTTTAACGCTCTTGCAATTTATCAGAAATATCTTGTGTTACACTGCACTGGTCAACAGGGGTTCGTTACAAATGTCTGAAATACACATATTCTATAGACCTACTGACACATATGTTACAGACCTACTGATATGAGTCACAGATAAAACCGAAAAACTCTTAATTTCAAACACAAATATACCTTCTAACCCACAATTTCTTTTCGACAACACACCTTTCCCTATTGTTAAAAACCACAAACACCTAGGAGTCATTATTAGTAATAACGGCACATAGAATTCTCACATCGAACATATATTAAAAAACACTACAAAGTACATTGCAACTTTAAGGAAATTAAAATACATCCTAAATAGAAAAAACTTGGAAAAAATATACCTTGTTTTTATAAGACCACTATTTGAATATGCCTGCGAAGTATGGGACAATTGTAATATCACATTTTCGAATAAATTAGAGAACATGCAGTATGAAGCAGGTCGAATAATAACTGGATACCCTATTTATACAAAAAAAAGAATTAATTTACAGATAGCTCGGATGGAAATCATTGATAGATAGACGCAGGATTAGAAAATTATCCATGTTTTATAATATTTATCATGATAATGTTCCCTCATTTCTAAAATCTCTTCTACCACCTATTGTGTCAAACTTCTCTAACTATAATCTTAGAAAGAGGAATAACTTTCAGAACCCATACTATAGACTGCAAATCACAAAATCATCCTTCATACCAAGTACTTCAGACTATTGGAACAATCTACCAATAGAAACAAAGTCATCAGCATCCATTAAACAATTTTAAACCTCTTATTCAACCTCAAGTCACTTCCCCTTCTTATATTAAATGTTTTCTTGAATATGGGTCCAGAAAAGTAAATATTATACATTGCCAATTACGAAACTGCAGTAGCTCTTTAAATTACGACATTTTTAAAGCTCCCCTTCGAGACAACTCTACTTGCGACTGCGGAAATGACTCGGAAGACTCTTCCCATTTCTTACTAAACTGTAAAAAAATTGATCAATCCCGTAATATAATGCTTCAACCCTCGATTGGTATAACGAAATCACTGTTGAACACCTTCTCTTCGGAGATGCAAACCTTGACTACAATCTAAACATTCAAATTTGTAGGTCTGTACAACTGTTCATTTTTAGCTCCAAACGGTTTAACATATAATACCCAACAGTCAACAGCCAGGATACCTACTTCGACTATTCCCATCTGTCTCTCCCCTCCACCTCCTCTCTTATTCCAGCCCCTCTCTCTTTTTCCAACACCAACGATCTCTGTGTACTAACTTCAATCTTAGCGTCCATCAATATCATAACCGTTTCCATATGACAAAGAGTGCGTGTCCGGTTTTCCTAATCTAGTCGGTTAAGTATGTAAGGCAGGAATTCACAGAAGGACTTGGAGTGACACAGGAGAAAGGCAAATGCGGCACGGAATGTGATTGAACTTTAGAAAAGCAGAATGATATGTGTGTATTGATTAGGTATACTACTTACGCCGACTCGATTGGGAAAATCACACTCTCCGAATACATATTTAAAAACTATACGTTGGTGTCCCTAATCCTATCATTACCTCTTTTGCTGTAACCCATCTTTAACATCTTATATATATATACATATATAAATTTGTATTAAAATAAGAAAATGGAAGAACATAACCAGGAGACCTTTTCAGACCCAACTTATCCCTTGTAAGGATGAATATTGCCTTTTTAATTTCATTGGGAAATATCAAAATCTGCTCAATTTTGATGCTTAAGGATATTTTCGTCAATACAAATATGTTTGAACCGTCCGCCTATATTACGAAACCCATTTTTGGACTGAGAGAGCGATGTCGATTATCTCTCGGCGTGCTGCCGTCAATTTCTCTTATCAAGTTGACACACAGGATGTCTATATCGACCACCTGTCATAGCAGCCTCTATCTAAAATATTTTTTTTAAAACAATTGCCGAAATCTCGCCGGCGAAATGTCAAAAGAAGAAAATCGGAAAGTAAACCATAATTTTTGATAACAGGCGATTGCCTAATGCATGCAAGCGTGATAACCCCATTGTTTGTCGACATGGACTATTGTATTGCAATCTGTTCGGAACGATAGAAACAGGTTTTTACGAGTAGATAACGCATGCGTCAATGTCAATTAAATGTGATCATTATATGTCTGTGTATGTCATTTTAAATCTTGGAAACTGTTTATATTATCTTTTATCAAACACACTATACTTTACAAATAACTTTACGAGGCGGAAAATTAGTCTCTTTGTCAATTAAATATAGGTAACGAAATAGGACAGATAATGTTAACAGGAGGCTATGGCATTAATACCTTCATTATCATGTCACTGAGGAATACTTCCTGAGTGGAAGACTTAACGTCATCGAAACAGACAGTAACAACGGGAGCCTAGAGAGACACCTCACAGACAGGTGTGTCTGGGTAGGGGAGATAATCAAAGGTCTGCGGTGTTGTAATGAAGGTAGCGATGTTAGTCACTCCAATGTCCCCTACACAGACGACACAAAACAAAATCCCAGATTTTGCAGCGGGAGTTGGAGGGATGGGGGAC
>NW_018479722.1:7758-16866 GCF_002113885.1 Mizuhopecten yessoensis | reverse complement strand
GGGCGAGCGGGGGAACAGGGGACGAGGAGGACGAGAGGGACGATGTATTAATCTCCAATTGGCTTTTCGCCTGAAACATTTTTCCCGACATCAATTGCAAACAAAACGATATCGAGGATAGAACAATGACGTCATGTTACAAAGCGTCAACTGTACGTTGCGAAAAGTTTTTAAGCTCAGCCAAAGAGGGTTCTGACTACTGGGGTATCACAACATCCAGTATTATAACAGTGTGAAATACAGGACCTTGTCTGAAAACTGGCTGTATCTCTACAGGATGATTCACTAGGTATGTTTTATAACTGGCTGTATCTCTACAGGAATGTATTATAACTGGCTGTATATCTACAGGAATGTATTATAACTGGCTGTATATCTACAGGAAGATTCACTAGGTATGTCTTATAACTTGCTGTATCACTATAGTAAGATTTACCATGTATGTAATAAAACTGGCTGTATATCACTACAGTAATCTGGAATGAGCAGGTTTCCAGATAATATGTGGTTTGACATTTCTATAGGTTACACTTCACTCTGGACTGGACTCCCGGATCCTTAAAATCTTATTAATTTAAACGGTATTTTATTAAATAATACGACGTGCGTAGCCAAAATGTACATAAATTCAAGGGAATGGGAAAGCATGCTTAGATTTTTTATAAAACTTCATGTTAAAAACAAATGATGTCTCCTTCATAAAGTAGTTAAGAGCTAGATTTGTTTTGTTATCCCGAAACCAACACTGATCCATCTTGTACATGTATGTCGTCACTAACCGTCAATTACATCCTGTTTCTACAACAATGGTATTGTTTGAATTCGGAGCAATCGAAGCTATCAAAACATATCTCAGAAGGTATTGCATCACATTCATGTTTACTAATTGACGGACAAATGGATTTGCTTGCGGTGAAACAAAAAGAAATTAAGTGTGTTTTGATTCCAATATCCAAATATGGAATGCATAAAGCACACATCAACAATTAAGCACTTACGTCAGTGACCATGATTTGTTGTCACTATCCAGTAGACGCCTATAGCTAACTACAGATCTCCGCTCGCGGCCCGGCGGTAATTTTGCTTAATCGCATAGGGAAAACTTGTTATCAAATGTTTTGTCATTTCTCAATTTTGTAATTTGAGATTCACAATGCATACGCTCAATGGCATGGCAACAAACACTTACGTGACAATGCCTTGTTGACACTATCCAGAAGACGCTTAAGTACAGATCTCCGCGCGCGATCCTTAACGGTAATTCGGCTTGTTCCTATGGGAACTGTTTTATCAAATGTCTTGTCATTCTTGCTTTTAAATTATCTTTGCCAATGGTCCCAGCGGTATTAGATATTATTGACTGTTCTTAAAAACTGGGTCCCGTAGGAGTAATTGTACTGGAATTCCAATAATAGAAAATTGGCAATATTGTATGGTAGTTCAGGATTATATACACTTCCCGTCATCACCTCTACAGTGAAAGTGAAGACCTGTCAATCAACTCCAATGGGGGTCGTGGATTGAACACATAGGCGGATAAATGCGAAGCATGAAAGACTGTTTGGGACAGTAAGACACAATTCTTGATATGTCAATCAACCAGGACACACCCATGAATACTCCTTAAGCGGGACCTCATTTGACGTCCCTATACGCATGCGTCGAGAGTAACACTGGTAACATAGCCAACTATTTGCACGTTTAAGTATCAAGTGATGTTTTGGATCACGATAGACATTCGCAAACGAAGAGTTATTTGAAATAGTTATAACGTCATTGGTTTTTCCTGCCGCCCACTTTTCGTTTTTTCTTACCTTTCCCTATATATACAGTATCCTTCTAGGTATCGCAAACCCCCTCTGTAGCACCAAAAATACTAGCGGGAGAACGACGAGATTTGTATAACTGTTGTGTCATTCAACCATACGATTAATTCCGTAGTCAAATCCTGTCAATGTCGAATCACTATGTGTGGGACACGTGATTGTGCTAGATTTAGCGATATCGCCACGTTGCCGTCACTCGCGTCAGCCTCGGGTGACCCAACAAAACAATTTACGTACTTGCTAACTTTTATTACATGAGAAATGGTATCGTTTTCAATTTTGTATGTGGTTTTTATTCGGAGATTTATCATTTGTTTACAAACCTCGTGTCCCCGGTACTTCTGCTTACGTCCCAAAATAGCAATGGAAACCCACGGGTTGTTAACGTACACATATGTACACGATGTATGTATCACTACGCGCACGAGGTATAACCGCACGAGAATGACTGTCATTATCGAGTGATAATGACAATGACCTCAACAAAAGTTATTGAGTCAATTACATTTGAAACTGTGAATATTGTTTTATCATTACACCATTTGTTCTATTGAATTGTAATTTTATTTCTATCACATTTTTGCATGTGAAGTAAATCTGACCCAAGACACAACAGATCAATTCAAAGTAGGAAGTACAGGTGTTGTATAAACCTTTGCCTTAACAAGCAATAATTCGAAATTCGTGCGAAAACTAAAAAGCTGATTATTCGAGAAAGTTGCAAACAACTTACTTATATTAAACATTACGAAATAGGCTATAACAATACCTATGTGTATTTGTCGCATGTTCGTAAAGAGAAAATCGCGAGATATTTAGATTTACGTTAAACATTCTTCGCAAAATTACGACAGTACAAAAAAATATTCGCAAAATGATATTTACATGCAGTATATTCAAGACCCACCAAATATTCCTTATCTATAGTAAATACAAGTCCCCCCCCCATATTATTTATTTACAGTATTTACAAGTTCCATCCCAATATTATTTATTTACGGTATATACAAGTCACACCCCAATAATATTTATTTACAGTATATACAAGTCACACCGCAATAGTATTTATTTACAGAATATACAAGTCCCACCCCAATATTAGTTATTTACAGTATATACAAATCACACCCCGATAGTATTTATTTACAGAATATACAAGTCCCATCCCAATAATATTTATTTACGGTATATACAAGTCACACCCCAATAATATTTATTTACAGTATATACAAATCACACCCCGATAGTATTTATTTACAGAATATACAAGTCCCATCCCAATAATATGAAAAGGCAAAGCCTTAAAAGAGCGTAACTTTTGTTGATTTCTGATATTTACTGATTCAGAATACTGCTTTCAGAATGAGTTCAGAATGAGGTAAGATAAATTTCATTTAAAGTCGGCAAGTCGAGGAATAACAATAAAACAGAAGATGGGATTGCCGAACGAGGCCTGCCATGGGATAAGTTCGGACAGGCATTCGGGTAAGTTCGGCCCCATTGTGCCAATCGCTAATTCAATGGTCCATCATGTATATGCTTTCAACAGAAGTCTATCCCTGCAGAAATTGCTTATTACCTTAGGTGGGCTCCAATACTTTAGCGTTAGTCTATAATTTTTAGCCAAAATTAGTACCTAAATCCTGATCAACGGTCTTATGTAAGTATAAACGGGGCAATGGAAAGTCGGTCGGTTGATAAAATGTGCCCAGACGCCATCTGCTGACACAACATCCGGTGCAGGAAGCCAATTCTTGTTTCATTGCCCATGGATGGCTTCCGAATTTTTCCGGGAGTTTTGTATCGGAAATTAAATTGTCAGGAGTGACCTTCGTGAAAGTAGTGTGGAGACTTTGCATTACAGCTGAAAACAGAACGTGATTGATTAAAGAGTCTAGGGCCCTGCGGACCTTAATTCGTGTTTGTCTCCAACAGATGGCGCTCATGACGGACCATCCTCGATCACTGATGTTCTGGGCTGTCGACCTCTTGGTACCCAGGTTGACAGTAATTCGGGTGTCATCGCTCGGCACGAATCATGGGTATTATTCACTGTCAGTTGCTCTGAGTTTTGGGGACCTCCATAAACTTTGTACACATCGCTCCGAACAAACAGTCTGGCCTTTGGTATCCTATGCTCTAAACACGACGTCTAGAAAGGAAATTACTTTTCATGGGTTTGGTCAATATTATGATCTGATTGTGTATATATCAAATAGAACAGAGAATAAATGAGTGGATGAAATGAGGTGGGGTTTTCGGCCTTAATGCTGGTCGATACAAACTGATCACCTTATTTACATGTTCCCTACAGACTGTCTCGCTCGTTATCAGATTGTCAAATTACATGATGTCTGCTTGCCATTACAAGCATTAAATTAGTTCCTGTATCAGGGAGAAGCTGATGTGACTACAACCAGAAAGTCTCTACTGTACGGCCGCATGTAACAAAAATATCCTCAAATATATTGTACTCGTTCTCCTCACCTCCTCATACTACCCCTCCTATATAATGTCCTCATCCTACCCCTCCTACAGCATGTCCTCATCCTACCCCTCCTATATAATGTCCACATCCTACCCCTCCTACAGCATGTCCTTATCCTACCCCTCCTACAGCATGTCCTCATCCTACCTCTCCTACAGCATGTCCTCATCCTACCCCTCCTATATAATGTCCTCATCCTACCCCTCCTACAGCATGTCATCATCCTACCCCTCCTTTTTGATGTCCTCATCCTTCCCCTCTTATATAATGTCCTCATCCTACCCCTTCTATATAATGTCCTCATCCTACCTCTTCTATATAATGTCCTCATCCTACTCCTCCTATACCCTGTTCTCAAACTACCCCTCCTATATGATGTCTTAATCCCACACCTCTTATAGGATGTACTCATCCTAATCCTCATTCATAATGTCCTCATCCTACCCCTCTTATATAATGTCCTCATCCTACCCCTCCTATATAATGTCCTCATCCTACCCCTCATACAGAATGTCCTTATCCTACCCCTCCTATATAATGTCCTCATCCTACCCCTCCTATATGATGTCCTCTTCCTACCCCTCCTTTATTATGTCCCCTTCCTACCCCTCCTTTATTATGTCCCCATCCTACCCCTCTTATATAATGTCCTAATCCTACCCCTCATATATCCTGTCCTCATCCTACCCCTCGGTTTTCCTGTTGTCATCCTGCCCCTCCTTTATAATGTCCTCATCCTACCTCTCCTATATAATGTTCTCATTCTACCCATCCAACATTCTGTCCTTATCCTTCCGCTCATATATAACGCTTCATCCTACCCCTCCTATAGGATATACTCATCCTATACCTCCTTTATAATGTACTCATCCTACAACTCCTACAGGATGTCCTTATCCTAACCCTTATATATAGTGTCCTCATCCTACCCCTCCTTAAGGATGTCCTCATCTTACCGCTCTTATATAATATCCTCATCCTACCCCTCATATATCCTGTCCTCATCCTACCCATCCTATATAATGTCCCCATCATACTCCTCCTATATCCTGTTCTCACACTACCCCTCCTATATGTTGTCTTCATCCCACCCCTCTCATAGGATGTACTCATCCTAATCCTCATTCATAATGTCCTCATCCTACCCCTCTCATATAATGTCATCATCCTACCCCTCCTTTTTCCTGTCCTCATCCTTCCCCTCTTATATCCCACCCATCCCACCTATCTTTTACCCTGTCCTCTTCAAACCCCTCGTTTATCCTGTCATCATCCTACCCCTTAAATATAATATCCTCATCCTGCCCCTCCAACATCATGTCCTCATCCTATCCCTTATATATAATATCCTCAACCTGCCCCTTAAATATCCCTTCCTCATCCTTCCCCTCATAAATAACGTCCTCATCGTACCCCTCATATATCCTGTCCTCATCATACCACTCCATTTTCCTGTTCTCATCCTACCCCTCCTATATAATGACCTCATCCCACCCATTCCTTTATAATGTCTCATCCTAGCCCTCTTATATAATGTCCTCATCCTACCCTTTCTTTATAATGTCCTAATTCTACCCCTCCTATAACATGTCCTCATCCTACCCATCCTTTTTAATGTCCTCAACCTACCCCTCTTATATAATGTCCTCATCCTACTCCTCCTATATAATGTCCTCATCCTACCCCTCCTATACCCTGTTCTCACACTACCCCTCCTATAGGATGTCTTCATCCCACCCCTCTTATAGAATGTACTCATCCTAATCCTCCTTCATAATGTCCTCATCCTACCCCTCTTACAGGATGTACACATCCTATACCTACTTTATAATGTTCTCATCCTACCCCTCCTTTATCATGTCATTATCCTACCCCACTTATATAATGTTCTCATCCTACCCCTCATATATCCTGTCCTCATCCTACCCCTCCTTTTTCATGTCCTCATCCTACCCTTCCTACATAATATATTTATCCTTCCCCTCCTCTTGGATGTCCACATCCTACCCCTCCTATATGATGTCCTCATCCTACTACTCCTATATAATGTCTTCATCCTACCCCTCTTATATAATGTCCTCATCCTACCCCATATATATCCTGTCCTCATCCTACCACTCCTTTTACCTGTCCTCTTCCTTCCTCTCCTTATATAATGTCCGCCTCAAACCCCTCCTATATAATATCCTCATCCTACCTCTCATATATCCTGTCCTCATTCTACCCCTCCTATATACGATGTCTTCATTCTACCCCTCCCTTATAATGTCCTCATCCTACCCCTCAGATATCCTGTTCTCCTTCTACTCCTCCTATAAGATGTCCTCATCCTACCTCTCCTTTTCCCGTCCTCATCCTACCCCTCTTTTTTTCTGTCCTCATCCAAACCCCCTATATGTATATAAAGTCATCCTCAAACCCCTCCCATAGAATGTCCTTATCCTACCCCTTTTATATCCTGTCCTCATCCTACCCCTCCTATATGATGTCCTCATCCTACTACTTCTATATGATATACTCATCCTATCCCTCTTATTAATGTCCTCATCCTACCCCACATATATCCTGACCCCATCCTACCCCTCCTTTTTCCTGTCCTCTTGCTTCCTCCCCTTATATAATGTCCTCATCAAACCCCTCCTATATGATATCCTCATCCTACCTCTCCTATATCCTGTCCTCATCCTACCCCTCCTATAGGATGTCCTCATTCTAACCCTCTTATAGGATTTCCTCATCGTACCCCTACTTTATAATATCCTCATCCTACCCCTATTATACAATGTCCTCATCCTACCTCCATATATCCTGTCCTCATCCTACCCCTCATTATTCCTGTCCTCATCCTACCCCAACTTAATATTGTCCTTCTCCGACCCCCCCCTATATTATTTCCTCATCCCTCCCCTCCTATATATAATGACCTCATCCTACCCCTCCTATAGTATGTCCTCATCCTACCCCTCCTATATGATGTCTTCATCCTACACCTCCCATATCTTGTCTCATCCCACCCCTCTTATATCCTGTCCTTATACTACTCTTTGTCCTGTCCTCCTCAAACCTCTCATTTATCCTGTCCTCATTCTACCCCTTATATATAATGTCCTCATTCTACCCCTCCTATACAATGTTCTCATCTTACTCTTCCTATACCCCGTCCTCATGATACCCCAACTAAATACAGTCCTCCTCCTATCCCCTATTTCCTGTCCTCCGTCTTACTCTCTTTTATCATGTCCTCCTCAAAGCCTCCTCTATCCTGTCCTCATCCTTCTCCTTCTATATCCGGTCCTCCTACTACCCCCTATATCATGTCCTCTTCAATCCCCTCCTTTATCCTATTCTCATCCTACCCCTCTAGTATATTGTCCTCCTATAACCCCCTATATCTTGTCCTCCTCAAAACCCTTCTTTATCCTGTCCCGACTCTACCTCTCATTCATACTGTCCTCAACCTCCTTACTATAGAATGTCTTCATTCTACATCACCAATATCTCGTCCTCAAATCACCTTTCTACACCTTTTTCTCAACCTTCTTTCCTATATCCATTACTTAACCTTTCACTCGTATATCAGTTACTTTAATCACCCCTCTCTGTACCTCATTCTCCATTTTTCTATATTTTGTCACATTTCAATCCTTAGCCACACCTATGTGTACCTATATTTTGTCACATTTCAATCCTTAGCCACACCTATGATAGCAAGTTACGCAATTCAGCACGTCTTGTTAATTTTTTTTCTCGAAAAATGCTGTCTTCTATTTATGAAACGAACAAAGAGAGTTAAATATCTATCGATTTTTCAATAAAGTGAGAAGCTTAGCTGTGCATGAAGATTTGTCATAATACAAGCATCGGCACTATTAAGGATAATCAGATATAGAGACACGTGCTTAACTACGCCGTCCTCTGGTGTAGGTATCAGGTAGTAACTAACACAAGTATCATTTTATGATCTGTGGTCTATTAACTCAATGTTATAACAGTCTGTTGCGTTTCCAACTAACGATGGTTTTAAAAGTAAGTTTTGACAACCAATACATTTTTCTACCTTTTGGAACAGAAGAGTGCTGGGTGTTTTAGACGCGGAGAATTGTTAGGTGTAGTACCGTATTCATTGCCTCAGTCGTTCTGTGGTGATATAGTTATAGAGGTTACACAACCAGTGGTTGTTGAATATGGTATTTATTTCACTCAAGTTAGTTAATTTTCAAAAAGTTACAAAAGATACTAGCTTTAGCGAGTCGTGTGATCTGTTTCTACCACAATCTCATGATCAGTCGGAAATAACATACACACATGTGTTTGTTGACAAGGCTGGCGTAGTGATATGAAACATATGTAAAAAGTCACTCATTAATATTCAAAAATGACTTCTTTTTTTTACAAATTTAATTATTGTCAAAATTAATGTTTCGGCAACAACTTCGTGAAAAAATAAAATAGATGGACGACTTTAAATATTGAGAGTAGCAGTATTGCATTAATTTATATAAATTAACCACGGACTATATGCGCGTAAGCATATCCTACGAAGTCTGCCTCCCGCCAAGTGATGAACCGTTGTAGACGAACTTATCGCTGTCAATATCCAAAACCAAAGGCCTACGTTTCCAGGCCTACGTTTCTTCGTGACGCTTCTATGGTTGACGTTTATAGTGAAAGTTTAGCCATAGTCAGACCGTCTAAATAGCGATAACGGGACGTTGGGAGAACGAAATATTTCCCGACACTGTGACAGATCTTGTTTTGGTTTCACGACCTGGACACGCGACGGTGTGACGTCGA
>NW_018479722.1:0-7089 GCF_002113885.1 Mizuhopecten yessoensis | reverse complement strand
TCAACTCTGTGACCGCTGTTGTACAGTGATCTATGTGACTACTCAACTCTGTGACCGCTGTTGTACAGTGATCTATGTGACTACTCAACTCTGTGACCGCTGTTGTACAGTGATCTATGTGACTACTCAACTCTGTGACCGCTGTTGTACAGTGATCTATGTGACTACTCAACTCTGTGACCGCTGTTGTACAGTGATCTATGTGACTACTCAACTCTGTGACCGCTGTTGTACAGTGATCTATGTGACTACTCAACTCTGTGACCGCTGTTGTACAGTGATCTATGTGACTACTCAACTCTGTGACCGCTGTTGTACAGTGATCTATGTGACTACTCAACTCTGTGACCGCTGTTGTACAGTGATCTATGTGACTACTCAACTCTGTGACCGCTGTTGTACAGTGATCTATGTGACTACTCAACTCTACGACCGCTGTTGTACAGTGATCTATGTGACTACTCAACTCTGTGACCGCTGTTGTACAGTTATACATTGTATATGTGACCTCTCAACTCTGTGACTTTTGATGCCCAGTACTCTATGTGACCTTTCAACTCTGTGACCGCTGTTGCACAGTGATATATGTGACCTCTCAACTCTGTGAATGTTGATGCCCAGTGATGTATGTGACCCCTAGACTCTGTGACGTCTGATGCTCAGTGACGTATGTGACCCCTGAACTATGTGGCGTCTGATGACCAGTGACGTATGTGACCCCTGAACTCTGTGACTTCTGATGCCCAGTGACGTATGTGACCTCTGAACTCTGTGACCTCTGATGCCCAGTGACGTATGTGACTCTTGAACTCTGTTACCTCTAATGCCAAGTTACCATAATATATGTTTAAATCTTGAGGAAAAGAAACATACTTGTATTATCTTTTGTGACATATCAAAGGATTTTGATAGAGTTTGGCATAGGGGTCTGATTAAAAAAGCTTAAATCTTATGGTATTACAGGAAATTTCTTGAAGTGGTTAATTAATTATCTACAGGCTCGACAACAAAAAGTTTTTATTGGTGAATCATTTTCGAATAGTCAGTTATTAAAAGCTGGGGTACCTCAAGGCTCGGTGTTGGGCCCGATTTTATTTCCAATCTATGTCAATGATATTTCCGAAAATTTAATAAACGTATCCAGACTTTTTGCTGATGATACTTGTCACGATCGCATGTATTGTCTCGTGGTGTTTATGTTGATCGTATGTAGATATATATATTTGTGAATGTCCAGTGTTATTGTTATTACGAATCACGTGGTCAGTTGACGGATGTAACGGTAAGTAAATAGGTAGGGAGCGGAAGTGCACGAGCTCAGGACACAGGTAAACATGTGTGGACGCGCCATAGCCACCTGTCGTGGGTTTTAGTACTCACAGCGGCCTACCTCAGTAGTTACAGGCACAGGTTACAGACTGTGGTAAGTAATATTAGTATTAAGCTTTATGTAACTCTATTTTTCCATCTTTATGTCCTAATATTAACCGGTTAACGTCTATTGAGCCGTATAGGATAGTGCGGTCCGGTCATGCGTGACGCTTGGGTAGTGAGCGATTACCACAGTACAGCACGTGCATGTAGGCTAAATTGTATGAATATGTTTTTAGAGATACTTTATGGGTTTATAAGTATGTATATCTCGATGCATAGTTATGTACGAATGTAATAGTGTTGTAATGTTGATGATATGTATTGGAATAGTGATAAACCGTTATGTATAGGTGAGGTCTCGATAGAGTGTAAAAAGTATGGAAGCCGCGTGGTGCCATACTCGACTGTGTACTTGGTACTATGTATCGCCGGACCGGAATTAGGTTTAATTGTTATAATAGTTATTATAGTATATCACTTAACTGTTTACATTACTAGATATCATAGAGTCTCACGTCAGTGTTAAGATTGTCGAATATGATTGTGTCATTATATAATTGTCATGTTGATATTTTGTGAGGAATCAATTGCTTGAATGGTGAAGTATGCAAGATTGTAATGGCTGTTTTGGGTATTGTTTAAGCTTTCCTGAGGAGGATTACGACCACATCTGGACATTGCAGTGGATACATGCGAACGGGGCATCAGGACCGTCCCATGCAAAGGGTCAAGGTCAGCCACAGGTCATCCACAGCGGGCAAGTCATGGTCACTGAAGGGGTCAGCCAGAGCTGTACAGATAGGGAACTCTTAGTGGACACTAGGGTTCGAGAGAAGCGCATAGCGCGCATCCTATATTTCCACCGTCAGTAAAGGCTACGGTTGGTCAGCGGTGTCAAACATACTGAGACTGTTGTCACCCAGGATAGGACTATTGGTCCATTGTGTCATACAGTAGACAGGAGCAGACAGCACAGGAACTGTCATATTATTGAAACAAGGAACATTGACTGGTACCATGCAATTAGCCGGCTTATTTGGAACTGTGAACTTTTGTATGGAAATCAATGTGTGAAAATATGTAAATGTATGTATGTGAATGAGTGGATGCTGGAGAGATGATAGAAATGTTTAGTGAAATGTGCTTGTGTTAATTGTAAATAAATTGTTTGTATTTGTGTAACTTACTAGTTTGTTTTGTTCATTTCTAATTATCTCTACCGGCGCTCGTCCCGCATTACAATACTTCTTTAATATTTGGTTCTAACAACTGCAACTGCAAATGATTCATGATCTTCAATGCATAAATGCATGGACCAAGCAATGGTTAGTTACATTTAATTCTAATAAAACAGATGTTCTATTTATCTCAAATATTTAAAAAAAATCAAGATCTGGAGCTATTGTTTGGCGACAGCATTTTAAATTTTTCTGAAAACCATAAGCATTTAGGGGTAACTTTTAGTGCAAATGCTAAATGGGGTGATCATGTTGAACATATTTATAAAAGTGCTTCAAAACGGATAAATGCTTTAAGACAATTAAAATTTCTGCTGAATAGGAAAGTTCTTAGTAAAATATATACATGTTTCATTCTACCTATAATGGAATATGCTTGTGAACTCTGGAGGAGTGGTTTTATCTAAATTCCATATTGATTTGTTAACTGGAAGCTGCTAGAGTAGTAACTGGGTTGCCAGTATATGCAAGTTCTCAATCTTTATATTTTGAAACGGGGTGGGACACTTTGAATAGCAGAAGAGAACGAAGAAAGCTAACTTTATTTTACAAAATGCACAATAAACTAACACCGTCATATCTTTATACATTACTTCCAGGTTTAGTATGTGATAGAACTCCATATCCCCTTAGAAATAACAATAACTATACCATGCATAACTATATTCTTTCCAATACTAGATCATCATATATACCAGCAACTACAAAAAAATGGAATAACATATCAGAAACCACTAGAAATCAAACTACAGTAGGTAAATTCAAAACTGCTATAACTCCGGAATATCATAAGCCACCGTGTTTCTTTAATTACGGACCCCGTCGCCTTAATATCTTATTAACTAAACTTAGACACAATTGTAGCCAACTGAATTATGATCACTTTCGTGTAAACCTGGTAGAATCTCCTTTTTGTGCCTGTGGCCACTTCTGTGAAAACTCATACCATTGTTTTTTCCAATGTCCAATGTACAGGAACATCAGACATGAAATGATAAATAACTTGATACCATATCATCATGTGCACCTAGATGATCAAATGTTGACAATGAGCGTATTTTTGAAATTGTTCAGACTTTTATTTATTCAAGTGACCGTTTCTAAAAAAAAAAAAACTTCGTGTGAACAGGTATATGTATCTAATCTGTCACAATCCCCTCTCTCCTAAACCTCTCATTCTGATCTGTAGGTCTATAGAATAATTAATAGTGTTACTGGTTCAGCAAATTGTATATATATATTTTTTCTTTTCAAACTGAAATAATTCCGCTGCATGGCACTTTGATATGTTACCAAGAAGGAACAGGAATGACTCGAGAAAGGATTCTAAGGAATGTGTTTTATATGGACAAACGAATAGCTGATGTGAAAAGAATGTGTAGCTAGTGCGTGCCATGCAGTAGTTTAAGTTTAAGTAGTTTCAAAATATTTATACTTTGAATGAACCTTTTGTATCATTCGAAATATACTCTACTCATCTCTATGATCTCTTCTGTCTTTCAAAACTCTCTTTTTATTTTATTTTATTTCATTTTTTCTTCTATGTTCCTTGTTTTTATACAATTATTTTGATTGGCATATGTCGCTATCACCATCAATATAATATTATAGTTGAGGAGAGGGCTTCTATAAGTTGTTATAACTTGTGCCCAATCCATTTGATTATATCAATAAAATATGTTTAAATCAAGTGATATATGTGAACTCTCAACTCTGTGACATCTTTCATGAGGAAAATCTACATTTTAACATTTTCCCATATGAAACCTTTCATTTTACATTTCCCTTTATGAAAACCTTTATTTTCAACTGTTGACAAAGACACAAAGAAATACTTGTGTTTTTAAGTCAAAACAGGAAATGTACAACACAAATCTTTGTAGAATGACTTTTTGTGTTTGATCAGCCTAAGCCTTTCATTCACAGTCAAACATATTTTTCTTGGAATACGCTTGCCTAAAAGCATTTGGTGCAAGAAAACTATTCCCTATTTACAAAAAGGCTCAAGTCACTTTGACTCTCTTTGGTCAGTTTCACACTGACCAGCAACCTATTGTTACAAAAATTATGATGAGTGAGCCTATGCACTTAGAGCTGGTCGAACCAATTAGTGTGACGTAACTGTGTCAACAATCAGTGTTGAGCGACTAGATTTTTGTTAATAACCCACGCTTACTTATGAGCGTGCGCGAACTAATCAACCAATCAGAACCTCACCTTTGGCGAACAGTCCGTTTGACTTATGACCTGTTGTTCCCCCAGACCCTCACTTCACTTTGGGATGGAATAAAGGTAATATCGAATCTAACGACTGTCTTCTCTAATATTTTACAGCTCGACAAACCCTAACCAGACAACAAAACAAGCATTGTTTTTGTTGAAACAGCTCTGTTCCCGGTTTACAGCGCCTCGTTGAGTCAATAACCTTTATTGTGTAAAAGCTTCACATCAAAAAGTGAGTTCCAGGCATCTACACGACTATTAATATGGCTCAGCCCGATGCTTAGAATGTTTCATCTACAAATGTGTTTCTTTCAAACATTTTAGTACATTAATTTAGTCGTGTTCTTTATAACGCTTTGATGTATACATCTGGGGAATGACTGGTGATTCCAACCACCTCCGAGCCGGCGTTTAGGAATGACATTTATTCAGACAAATATTTGATAAGAGAAAGTATAAACAGGAGCTGATTTAGTATCTAAAAGCTGATAAAAGTGTTTGTTTTAAAAGACAAGTGTTAAAACATCCTTTTTGAGATTAAATTGTATCAAAGCCTCGTCCACTGTAGGATCTAAGTGTATCACAGCCTCGTCCACTGTAGGATCTAAGTGTATCACAGCCTCGTCCCCTGTAGGATCTAAGTGTATCCCAGCCTCGTCCACTGTAGGATCTAAGTGTATCACAGCCTCGTCCACTGTAGGATATAAGTGATTTGAAGCGCTTTTGAACTCTGGTACGCAGCTTCGATTTCTAGCACCAGGGACAAATTGTGACGGATTAGGTCCTAAAATCAAAGAATATATTTCGTTTATTTCGGGACAACCTTTGTTGAAATCGTCGTTTATGTTGCGACAAATTTAATGTTATATATATTCATGTAAAATAGATATAACATTAAAGAAATGGTTTTAAAGAAATATTCCCGACAGGCGACCAAAAGCTAGAGTTTCCCAGAACGTACAAGAGTGATCGTTTATAAAATTAATATGTAAGCACTCCTTGGTCTGTACATTGTAGTTGTGCATGTTTATTTTTGAGACAGATTGGAAAAACTAAATTGCCAACCGGTGCCCATCTTGGATTTTGACATTTAAGGTTTGCTAGCTCTATATCTCAGAAAGTACTGGGAGGATATTTTCAGATCTAAAATACAGGTTTCCCTTGGTCTGTAGCAGTGCAGCTTTCCCTTGGTCTGTAGCAGTGCAGCTTTCCCTTGGTCTGTAGCAGTGCAGCGTTCCCTTGGTCTGTAGCAGTGCAGCTTTCCCTTGGTCTGTAGCAGTGAAGATTTCCCNTTTCCCTTGGTCTGTAGCAGTGCAGGTTTCCCTTGGTCTGTAGCAGTGCAGGTTTCCCTTTGTCTGTAGCAGTGCAGGTTTCCCTTGGTCTGTAGCAGTGCAGCTTTCCCTTGGTCTGTAACAGTGCAGCTTTCCCTTGGTCTGTACATTGTAGCAGTGCAGATTTCCCTTGGTCTGTAGCAGTGCAGGTTTCCCTTGGTCTGTAGCAGTGCAGTTTCCCCTTGGTCTGTAGCAGTGCAGCTTTCCCTTGGTCTGTAGCAGTTCAGCTTTCCCTTGGTCTGTAGCAATGCAGCTTTCCCTTTGTCTGTAGCAGTGCAGCTTTCCCTTGGTCTGTAGCAGTGCAGATTTACTTTTGAGACTGACTGGAAAAGGAACATGGCCGACATTTTGTCATCTTTGATTTTGACAATTAAGACTTGTAATCGCTTTTTTTCACAGAATGTATTGTAGGGATCTTTCTCAAACTTGATATGGAAGTTTCAATTGGTCACAAGTATACTTTTGAGATTGATCGAATAAACAAAATGGCCTATTAGCGGCCATCTTGGATTTTAACACCTAATGATTGTTTATTGCTATTTCTCGAAAACTTTAGGACGGATCTTGCTCAAATTTAATAAGCATGTTCCCCTTGATCTCTAGTTGTGCATGAAACTGATCGAAACACAAAATGGCCAACATGCGGCCATCTTGAATTTTGACACTTAATAATCGTTATCTCTAAGTCACCGAAAGTACACTAGCATTTTGCATGAAGTAATAACAATCGTCATAGTGGCACACATGCAGAGCAGAGTTTGTCTGACAAACTGAAAGGACGACTACTTATAGAACAGAACGTGTCTGACAAACTCTAACATGACGACTACTTATAGAACAGAACGTGTCTGACAAACTAACATGACGACTACTTACATAACAGGACGTGTCTGACAAACTCTAACATGACGACTACTTATAGA
>NW_018479721.1:26488-28999 GCF_002113885.1 Mizuhopecten yessoensis | reverse complement strand
GCCCCAGTGGGGCAGTCTCATCACCTGTATACATTATGATTCCCTGTCAGACCCAGTGGGCCAGTCTCATCTCCTGTATACATTATGATTCACTCTCAGCCCCGGTGGGGCAGTCTCATCTCCTGTATACATTATGATTCACTCTCAGACCCAGTGGGGCAGTATCATCACCTGTTTACATTATGAATCACTCTCAGCCCCAGTCGGGCAGCCTCATCTCCTGTATACATTATGATTCCCTCTCAGCCCCAGTGGGGCAGTCTCATCTCCTGTATACAGTATGATTCCCTCTTAGCCCCAGTCGGGCCCTCTCATCTCCTGTATACATTATGATTCCCTCTCAGCCCCAGTGGGGCAGCCTCATCTCCTGTATACATTATGATTCCCTCTCAGACCCAGTGGGGCAGTCTCACCACCTATATACATTATGCTTCCCTGTCAGACCCAGTGGGCCAGTCTCATTACCTGTATACATTATGATTCCCTCTCAGCCCCAG
The DNA here is from genome assembly GCF_002113885.1 of Mizuhopecten yessoensis. NCBI lineage: Eukaryota > Metazoa > Mollusca > Bivalvia > Pectinida > Pectinidae > Mizuhopecten > Mizuhopecten yessoensis. Next base: position 28,502 of record NW_018479721.1, on the reverse strand, counting down.
TCGGGCAGCCCCATCTCCTGTATACATTATGATTCCCTCTCAGCCCCAGTGGGGCAGCCTCATCTCCTGTATACATTATGCTTCCCTGTCAGACCCAGTGGGGCAGCCTCATCTCCTGTATACATTATGATTCCCTCTCAGCCACAGTGGGGCAGCCCCATCTCCTGTTTGCATTATGGCCCCCTCTTAGCCCCAGTGGGGCAGTCTCATCACCTGTATACATTATGATTCCCTTTCAGCCCCAGTGGGGCAGTCTCATCACCTGTATACATTATGTTTTCCTCTAAGCCCCAGTCGGGCAGCCTCATCTCCTGTATACATTATGATTCCCTCTCAGCCCCAGTGGGGCAGTCTCATCTCCTGTATACAGTATGATTCCCTCTCAGCCCCAGTGGGGCAGCCTCATCTCCTGTATACAATATGGTCCCCTCTCAGCCCCAGTGGGGCAGTCTCACCACCTGTATACATTATGCTTCCCTGTCAGACCCAGTGGGGCAGTCTCATCACCTGTATACATTATGATTCCCTCTCAGCCCCAGTCGGGCAGCCTCATCTCCTGTATACATTATGATACCCTCTCAGCCCCAGTGGGGCAGCCTCATCTCCTGTATACATTATGGTACCCACTCAGCCCCAGTGTGGCAGCCTCATCTCCTGTATACCGTATGATTCCCTCTCAGCCCCAGTCGGGCAGCCTCATCTCCTGTATACATTATGGTCCCCTCTCAGCCCCAGTGGTGCGGCCTCATCACCTGTATACATTATGGTCCCCTCACAGACCCAGTGGTGCGGCCTCATCTCCTGTATACATTATGATTCCCTCTTAGCCCCAGTGGGGCAGTCTCATCTCCTGTATACATTATGATTCCCTCTCAGCCCCAGTGGGACAGCCTCATCTCCTGTATACATTATGATTCCCTCTCAGCCACAGTGGAGCAGCCTCATCTCCTGTATACATTATGATTCCCTCTCAACCCAAGTCGGGCAGCCTCATCTCCTGTATACATTACTATTCCCTCTCAGCCCCAGTGGTGCGGCCTCATCTCCTGTATACATTATGATTCCCTCTCAGCCCCAGTGGGGCAGTCTCACCACCTGTTTACATTATGATTCCCTCTCAGCCCCTGTGGGGCAGTCTCACCACCTGTTTACATTATGATTCCCTCTCAGCCCCAGTGGGTCAGCCTCATCTTCTGTATACATTATGATTCCTTCTCAGCCACAGTGGGGCAGTCTCACCACCTGTTTACATTATGATTCCCTCTCAGCCCCAGTGGGGCAGTCTCACCACCTGTATACATTATGATTCCCTCTCAGCCCCAGTGGTGCGGCCTCATCTCCTGTATACATTATGATCCCCTCTCAGCCCCAGTGGGGCAGCCTCATCTCCTGTATACATTATGATTCCCTCTCAGCCCCAGTGAGGCAGCCTCATCTCCTGTATACATTGAGATCACCATATGATCATATCTTTTCATGAATCAGTTGTAGTACTAACGGTCAACAGAAAGAACCACGTGTTAAAATACATTAATATTGAAACGGGACTTTAAATTCGTTATAAAACTAAATAAAATCCAACTTTCGGCTGTAAGAGACATTTTATTTTCAATCTTATTTAACCCATGCCAGAATAAGTTCCATCTGCAAGGTTAAGGCCAACATCTCACAAGTGTTAGCCTCCTTATGAGGTTAAATTACCACAAAAAATAAGAAGCAACAAACACTCATGGAAGATTTCAAGGTTGTTGTGTCATGTTTAGTACCTCCAAGAGACACGCTTCTAAGCATAGAATGTACTATTAAAACAGGCTTTAACATAACCGTAACAGCCGCTATCCACATCACTTGCTATAATATAACCGTGACAGCCGCTATCCACATCACTTGCTATAACCTAAACGTGACAGCCGTTATCCACATCACTTGCTATAACCTAACCGTGGCAGCCGCTATCCACATCACTTGCTATAACCTAACCGTGACAGCCGCTATCCACATCACTTGCTATAAC
>NW_018479721.1:13323-24775 GCF_002113885.1 Mizuhopecten yessoensis | reverse complement strand
TTGTAATAATGACATACTATCTTGTAATAATGACTTATCATCTTGTAATAACGACTTACTATCTTGTAATAATGACTTACTATATTGTAATAATGACTTACTATATTGTAATAACGACTTACTATCTTGTAATAATGACGCATTCTCTTGTAATAATGACTTACTATCTTGTAATAATGACTTATTTTCTTGTAATAACGACTTACTATCTTGTAATAATGACTTACTCTCTTGTAATAATGACTTACTATCTTGTAATAATGACTTATCATCTTGTAATAACGACTTACTATCTTGTAATAATGACTTACTATATTGTAATAATGACTTACTATCTTGTTATAATTACTTACTGTCTTGTAATAATGACTTAGCTATCTTGTAATAATGACTTACTATCTTTTAATAATGACTTAGCTTTCTCGTAATAACGTCTTACTATCTTGTAATAACGACTTAGCTATCTCGTAATAACGCGATTGTAAATCGTTATTGCTAGATGAAATAGCTATGTAGTTATTTCGGCATAACGTTATTACGAGAAAGCCATGTCTTTATTACAAGATAGTAAGTCATTATTTCAATACATGTGAAGCTGACATGTGGAGCTGACGCGTGAAGCTGACATGCAGTACGTCACTGAGCGACACGTTAATGGAAAAGGATCGCGACCTTGCTTCTAAGGTTTTCTTTATATGTACGTAAGAACTGTGAAAACAAACTCTACAAATTACGTTTCTGACGTTCATAAAGGGCTAGGTAACTTCCGTGCTATGTGAGGTATTAATTGATTTACCTATAATGTCAAGCCGTTTGCATCTCAACAATTGACGCCTATTATGTAATGTAACTATAGTGAGCGTCATTCGATACGTAGGCTGTTACAGGTATAGACGCTCCAATAGGTACATATCCTTACCTTACTACTTTATTTCAGAGTCTGTCCTAACAAAGGCTCACCGTGCCTAACATCGACATATGTTCTCGATTTTACCGTACGCTTTATAACGGTTACCGCATCAGAAATGTTCCATTAAACAGAATACTCACAAGGGTAGATATATTATTATATATTATTATATATATATTATTACATCGACATATGTTCTCGATTTTACCGTACGCTTTATAACGGTAACCGCACCACAAATGTTACATTAAACAGAATCCTCACAAGGGTAGATATAGAATTATATTATTACATCGACATATGTTATCGATTTTACCGTACGCTTTATAACGGTTACCGCATCAGAAATGTTACATTAAACAGAATCCTCAAAAGGGTAGATATAGAATTATATTATTACATCGACATATGTTCTCGATTTTACCGTACGCTTTATAACGGTTACTGCATCAGAAATGTTACATTAAACAGAATACTCACTAGAATAGATATAGAATTATATTATTACATCGACACATGTTCTCGATTTTACCGTACGCTTTATAACGGTTACTGCATCAGAAATTTTACATTAAACAGAATACTCACTAGGGTAGAGATAGAATTATATTATTACATCGACGTATGTTCTCGATTTTACCGTACGCTTTATCACGGTTACTGCATCAGAAATGTTACATTAAACAGAATACTCACAAGGGGAGATATAGAATTATATTATTACATCGACACATGTTCTCGATTTTACCGTACGCTTTATAACGGTTACCGCATCAGGAATGTTACATTAAACAGAATCCTCAAAAGGGAAGATATATAATTATATAAACAAGGTTCATACCAAGTTCAATGTGTGGCATCTACGATGCGATATTTTATCAACTTTAAACCAAGCTTACCCTTCAACACTCCTTGCCCATTCTCCTCGATAGCATCCAGTTAATGAGTTTATTCACTACCATGTACATGTAATTATTTAGAAACATATCTAAATTAAGTGTGTGAGCAAATATATCATATTCAGGTTCATTATTCCAACACAAACAATATAGATACATTTTATTTAATGTCTTTTATTATCCAATGGTATATGTAAGATATAGCGCAGCTGATACCCCTCTTAACTAACCATGTCATTACAAATGTCATGGAAATGGATGAAACATCCCAATCATTGCTCGATACGTACACCAATAGTTTACAGACTTATACCAATATATTACTCGTATGTATATAGCTGGTTGTATGAATAGTGTACTCCTTGATTAATTAAAACATTTATTGTATGAATATACAAAGTATCGTAATGTAAAATGGGTGAATAGTTAAACGTGAATGATTGGCGGAAGGAACATTCATGGAATGAACAAAAGCTACAATCCATAGCCAGTAGGAAACAGAGTATCACGTTGTAGGGGTTTATGGAACAAAAATGTGCACGTGTTAATGTCTGATTTCCTCATAAACAAGTTGAGCTTAGAATCAAAAATATACATGGAATTACAATCACTTGGATTAACATACTTGAGTTGTATTATTGTCTACTCTACTTGTACCCGTTGTTGTCCCCATAAAGGCATAGAAGAATTCTTGTTAGATAGAAAGAGGACGAATATATCAATATTTATACAATTAACACGTACAGACACCCCTACGTCAATGGGTATTCCTGGTGAGCTAATCACAAATCTACGCTTTCCAATTAGCGGCCAGAAAGCGTGAAAATAGTATTACCTAACAGTACCTTGTACATTATCTATTCTTTCGGCATTCTGATTAAATATGAGGTGATGATGGTTCGATATACAAAATACTTACAATGAAAGTATAAAAGAATCAATACGTGTGTTTACTGCAATTATCTCTTTTCTTTTTGTATCACCATTATATCGATATCCATCTTTTACTGAATTACATATATTTCTATCCTACCTTTAAACACTGACCGAATTCTAATCCGACATAAAATCCCTAACATAAATCACACTCATCCTCAGTCATACGGTAGGTTGGTACTGTTAATTAACATTTAAAAATAACTGCATTTCTTTTCTGCGTTCATGGGAGATTTCACTGGGCAGTTGAAGGCATCCACGAATTCTGGTAGCTGTGACAATATGACGTTAGTTCTGTAAAATATAAGGTGAAGAGGCGATGTCAACATTGGAATCCCGTCTGGTTATCGACTACTTGTTATTCTTAGATGTTTGGAACACAATATTTAGGAGAATATCTTACCTGATGTTTTCTGTGACTATTCCCCGAATAGCAAAGTTATAAGAGGATATCTTACCTGATGTTTTCTGTGGCTATTCCCCAAATAGCAAAGTTATAAGAGGATATCTTACCTGATGTTCTCTGTGACTATTCCCCAAATAGCAAAGTTATAAGAGGATATCTTACCTGATGTTTTCTGTGACTGTTCCCCGAATAGCAAAGTTATAAGCCGTGTTGTCGTTTCTACTGTAACACATCGTCTGAAACAAACAACAGTTCGACACAAAGTAGGTGTAAATATCGCCTCAATGTAAATTGTGATGTGTGTATGTAATTGTTATATTCATTATTTATAGACAAATAACCAGTTTGTGTAATTAACTAAACTTCAGTGTGAGTACTACGCGTATTACAATTCTGTTATCATGATATTTACCTGTGCGAATGCAACGAAAAACATTTGTTCGTTTGACAGATCTAAGCCAGGGGCTTCTTTCTCAGCTCCATTCGTTTTCACCCAGTTACGGTAAGCCTTAAAGATAAAAGTAACCATATAAGTTTGAGTACATGGGGTTTAAAAACAACAGATGACATAATATGCGTGTCGACAAATATACTTAGAAACTCACAGTCACCCCTAAAACTGCAGTTACACAAAAAATATGTAAAAACACAAGGTCACCCTAAAACCACAATTAAACATAAATATAAAAACTTAGTCGCCCCTTAAACCACACTTAAACATAAATAAATAAATTAACAGTCACCCCTAAAACCACAGTTAAACATAAATAAATAAACTCACAGTCACCCCTAAAACCACAATTAAACATGAATATATAAACTCACAGTCACCCTAAAACCACAATTAAACATAAATATAAAAACTCACGGTCACCCTAAAACCACAATTAAATATATAAACTCACAGTCATCCTAAAACCACAATTAAACATAAATATATAAACTCACAGTCACCCCTAAAACCACAATTAAATATAAATAAATAAACTCACAGTCACCCCTTAAGCCACAATTAAACATAAATATAAAAACTCACAGTCACCCTAAAACCACAATTAAATATATAAACCCACAGTCACCCAGTAAACCACAATTAAACATAAATATAAAACTCACAGTCACCCCTTAAGCCACAATTAAACATAAATATAAAAACTCACAGTCACCCTAAAACCACAATTAAACACAAATATATAAACTCACAGTCATCCCTAGAACCACAATTACACCATGTAAGTATTAAACGTGTCGAAACGTTACAAGACCGACTGGTACCTTTGTGAAGCTATGACTCGAGACCGACTGGTCCCTTTGTGAAGCTATGGCTCGAGACCGACTAGTCCCTTTGTGAAGCTATAACTCGAGACCGACTAGTCCCTTTGTGAAGCTATGACTCGAGACCGACTAGTCCCTATGTGAAGCTATGACTCGAGACCGACTGGTCCCTTTTTGAAGCTATGACACGCTATGGCTCATAGCTTGACAAAGGGACCAGTCGGTCTTGAAACGATGCGACACGTTTAATACGTACATTGTTTGTGTAAGATGAATCTTTGATATCACATATTTCCAAACTGATGAATCTTATTTAACACAGTTACACATATATATAAAATCTCGATATTAAAGTCAGACGACACTAGAATAAGGAAATCTTACGATAAGCACTTTTTGATTATTTCATTTCAAAATGTTTTTTTAAATCAATCAGATTTTTAGGAAATTGGGCAACAGGCAAAGTATATACAACTATGAATATGCACATAAGTTTGGAACATAAGGAATAAATATGGAGACAAACGAGCTAGTATTCGTTTAGTATGCCAGTAATACTGAAATATTTTAACAGTGTTCCACTTCGTGTATGCATGTACATTGCTTGTTGATGAGACTTTACATAAGCCCCATGAATCAGCGAGTCAGTTGATTTTGATTCACCATGTAACGTCCTTATTTAGACCATACTGACACATCGATCATCTCAGTTTCGAAAAATGTAATTAAAAGGTTTTAATTAACATTGTTAAGATTTTAGACACTATTGGCATCATCGATCACCTCATATTCAAGTGATTTAAGTTTACCTTGTAAACCTCATAATTTCTAACTTGAATTGTTAAGTTTCTTTTGAACTTATTGCTCGCTCCATGGCCTAGTCATTCTATAATTTAATCTACCTTGACCCCGCTGACATCAGCTATATAAGCTACTTTGACCCCGCTTGCCTCGGCTATTCCTACAAGCCGAGTGATATTATCTTATAAGCTGCTTTGACCCCGCTTGCCTCGGTTTTTCCTACAAGCCGAGTGATATTACCTTACAAACTACTTTGACCCCGCTTGCCTCGGCTTTTCCTACAAGCCGAGTGATTTTACCTTATAAGCTACTTTGACCCCGCTGGCATCAGCTATTCCTGCAAGCCAAGTGATATTATCTTATAAGCTCCTTTGGCCCCGGTTGCCTCGGCTATTCCTACAAGCCGAGGGATATTACCTTATAAGCTACTTTGACCTCGCTGGCATCAGCTATTCCTGCAAGCCAAGTGATATTATCTTATAAGCTACTTTTACACCGCTTGCCTCAGCTATTCCTACTGGCATCATCGATCACCTCATATTCAAGTGATTTAAGTTTACCTTGTAAACCTCAAAATTTTTAACTTGAATTGTTAAGTTTCTTTTGAACTTATTGCTCGCTACATGGCCTAGTCATTCTATAATTTAATCTACCTTGCCCCCGCTGACATCAGCTATATAAGCTACTTTGACCCCGCTTGCTTCGGCTATTCCTACAAGCCGAGTGATATTACCTAATAAGCTACTTTGACCCCGCTTGCCTCGGCTTTTCCTACGAGCCGAGTGATATTACCTTATAAGCTCCTTTGACCCCGCTAGCCTCAGCTCTTCCTACAAGCCGAGTGATATTATCTTTTAAGCTACTTTGACCCCGCTTGCCTCAGCTATTCCCTCACTGGCGTAGTACTTTCCTTTCACGGGCACCTGTAGAGGAAAGAAAGGACGATTACAGTTAAAAAGGCCCGAGGTTTGTTTTACAACTTACTTCAAATAAAGCTTAATACAAGATGTCATTTTCCGGACAAATCTGTTAAAGATTGCTCAAATGAACCCCGCTGCCATCAGCTATTCCTGCCAGCCAAGTGATATTATCTTATAAGCTACTTTGACCCCGGTTGCCTCGGCTATTCCTACAAGCCGATTGATATTATCTTATAAGCTACTTTAACCTGCTTGGCTCGGCTATTCCTACAAGCCGAGGGATATTACCTTATAAGCTACTTTGACACCGCTTGCCTCAGCTATTCCTACTGGCATCATCGATCACCTCATATTCAAGTGATTTAAGTTTACCTTGTAAACCTCATAATTTTTAACATGAATTGTTAAGTTTCTTTTGAACTTATTGCTCGCTACATGGCCTAGTCATTCTATAATTTAATCTACCTTGACCCCGCTGACATCAGATATATAAGCTACTTTGACCCCGCTTGCTTCGGCTATTCCTACAAGCCGAGTGATGTTATCTTATAAGCTACTTTGACCCCGGTTGCCTCGGCTATTCCTAGAAGCCGAGTGATATTACCTTATAAGTTACTTTGACCCCGCTTGCCTCGGCTTTTCCTACGAGCCGAGTGATATTACCTTATAAGCTCCTTTGACCCCGCTTGCCTCGGCTATTCCTCCAAGCCGAGGAATATTACCTTATAAGCTACTTTGACCTCGCTGGCATCAGCTATTCCTGCAAGCCAAGTGATATTATCTTATAAGCTACTTTTACACCGCTTGCCTCAGCTATTCCTACAAGCCGAGTGATATTATCTTTTAAGCTACTTTGACCCCGCTTGCCTCGGCTTTTCCTACAAGCCGAGTGATATTGCCTTATAAGCTACTTTGACCCCGCTGGCATGAGCTATTCCTACAAGCCGAGTGATATTACCTAATAAGCTACTTTGACCCCGCTTGCCACAGCTATTCCTGTAAGCCGAGTGATATTACCTTATAAGTTACTTTGACCCCGCTTGCCTCGGCTATTCCAACAAGCCGAGTGATATTATCTTATAAGCTACTTTTACACCGCTTGCCTCAGCTATTCCTACTGGCATCATCGATCACCTCATATTCAAGTGATTTAAGTTTACCTTGTAAACCTCAAAATTTTTAACTTGAATTGTTAAGTTTCTTTTGAACTTATTGCTCGCTACATGGCCTAGTCATTCTATAATTTAATCTACCTTGCCCCCGCTGACATCAGCTATATAAGCTACTTTGGCCCCGCTTGCCTCGGCTATTCCTACCAGCCGAGTGATATTATCTTATAAGCTACTTTTACACCGCTTGCCTCAGCTATTCCTACTGGCATCATCGATCACCTCATATTCAAGTGATTTAAGTTTACCTTGTAAACCTCATAATTTCTAACTTGAATTGTTAAGTTTCTTTTGAACTTATTGCTCGCTACATGGCCTAGTCATTCTATAATTTAATCTCCCTTGCCCCCGCTGACATCAGCTATATAAGCTACTTTGGCCCCGCTTGCCTCGGCTATTCCTAAAAGCCGAGTGATATTACCTTATAAGTTACTTTGACCCCGCTTGCCTCGGCTATTCCTCCAAGCCGAGTGATATTATCTTATAAGCTGCTTTGACCCCGCTTGCCTCGGTTTTTCCTACAAGCCGAGTGATATTATCTTTTAAGCTACTTTGACCCCGCTTGCCTCGGCTTTTCCTACAAGCCGAGTGAAATTACCTTATAAGCTACTTTGACCCCGCTTGCCTCAGCTATTCCCTCACTGCCGTAGTACTTTCCTTTCACGGGCACCTGTAGAGGAAAGAAAGGACGATTACAGTTAAAAAGGCCTGAGGTTTGTTTTACAACTTACTTCAAATAAAGCTTAATACAAGATGTCATTTTCCGGACAAATCTGTTAAAGATTGTACAAATGAAAAATAGAAATAGAAATAAATGTGAGTTACATTGAGAGGTTTGGGGTTCCCTAGGACAGTGAATGTCCCCGACTTACATTGACAGGTTTGGGGTCCCCTGTGACAGTGAATGTCCCCGACTTACATTGACAGGTGTGGGATTCACTGGAAGAGTGAATGTCCCCGACTTACATTGACAGGTTTGGGGTCCCCTGGGACAATGAATGTCCCCGACTTACATTGACAGGTTTGGGGTCCCCAGGGACAGTGAATGTCCCCGACTTACATTGACAGATGTGGGGTTCACTGGAAGAGTGAATGTCCCCGACTTACATTGACAGGTTTGGGGTCCCCCGGGACAGTGAATAGCCCCGACTTACATTGACAGGTTTGGGGTCCCCTGGGACAGTGAATGTTCCCGACCTAAATTGACAGGTTTGGGGTCCCCTGTGACAGTGAATGGCCCCGACTTACATTGACAGGTTTGGGGTCCCCTGGGACAGTGAATGGCCCCGACTTACAGTGACAGGTTCGGGGTCCCCTGGGACAGTGAATGGCCCCATGGTCTTGGTGGAGTAGTAGTCGCCCACACACTCCTTCGCTTCTTTCCACTTAGATTTGGTGGCGTTACTCCACCAGTTTTCAATGGATCCATCTTTCTGGAAGTAGGCACCTTGATTGGGAATATAAGAAATCAAAATTTTAACAAATATGTCGTATTTCACATTAAACCTCTATTTTTAACGTGTCGCTATCCTAATAAGAAAAAACATATTTCATAAAACATATTTCGTTATTTAAAATTAATCAAGATACACATACATCCAGTTACCTATTATCAGAAAAAAGTATTTAATTTCCCAAATTTCGCAGTTCAAAAACAATCTCTTTACTTAAAGCGTGTGTTTTTTTCTCAAGGCCGCACTTTTTTCAAACGCTGTTTGAAATATACGATGACAACATGTTGTATTAAGATTCTGCCTCGTTTAGGCTCACATTTGTACTGATATATGTCTTGATAACTATTTAAACTAATCTGAATATATTCTGGAAACTCAGTTTTATATTATAAAGTAATCTATCCTTGCTTTTTTTAACCGTGTTGGATGATAGTCTTGTTTTCGCCCAGGTTAAGACCCGCTGCATGCTATATCCGGGCAACCAAGAGTGACCAATCTAAGTTTATAACATTGTTTCATAAAGGTTGTAAACTAAGTAAGGTTAGAACTAATCACCCCACTCGTCTATGGAATGCACGATGTAATGTCCAACGGTGCTGCCCATTGTTCCGAAGTTCATAAAGTGCGGGAGAGTATAGTCGTAAAAGGGGAACTGTAGAAGTCCGGCCGGTACGATGAGCTCGTTCCAGCTATTGTAGAACGAGATTAAGGTGGCGTAACTCTTGTAGTACCACTCCGATTTATCCTGTCCCTTCGATAGTCTGTTGTTCCACTGAACTCTTATAAACTGGTTCATACTCAGAACATTCGTAAAGTAGTCGTCCTTATCTACTTTCAGCTGCAATATAAATTCAAATTTCACATTTATTCTGGAAATACTAAATAGTGTTCAAATAAAATACAGGAGATATTTATACAACATAAATGGAACCATAGCCTAACAGTATACTGTATATCCTGCTGGGATACTATATCGGAAACCATAGCATAACAGTATACCGGATAACCTGCTGGGATACTATATCGGAATTGTTATACAGATGGTTATGAAAGTCTCGTATAGAAAGTAGTGTGCTTCAACCGGGGATCGAACCTGCGATCCCAGACTTCCTAGTCGGACGCTCTACCACTGAGCTGAAGGAAACTTCCCTCTAGCACGAGGCTAGAAGGCGACCGTGATCCTATGTACAATTAAAATCTGCCACAGAACTATCAGATATTTTTCGTAATTATCGGAAATATGTTAAAAACGTGTCCCAGTTAAGAATGAATATTGAATAATATTCAAAATGATAATACCGTCATAGGAAAGGTATATGCATGTGATTAAAAAATATAAGGTGGGACACTTGTAGGAAAACGGTCCGAAATTGGCATTCAATACAAAGAAGTGGGTTTTTTTATGGAAGTGTTACAAAATGTACTGTACTATGTCTACGGCGTATCGGTCTCGCTAGCGGTTAACTAGTGCTATACATGGGGAGTTGGGGTTAATTAGTGCTATACATGGGGAGTTGGGGTTAACTAGTGCTATACATGGGGAGTTGGAGTGTGGAAATTAGTATGTACGTGCTATACTGTATTTGTATGTCAATTTCGAAACCTACAATCTTAAAAACGGATAATATTTTTTAAACCGCTTTGAGACGACCTACGAACTAGGTTGTCGAGATAATGCGGTACATAAGAACCTCGAATTATTATTATTTGTTATTTATTAAAACCATGGCTAATTTGGAGAATTAAGAAATGTAATCGGAATCGCTCCTGGCCCTAACATATTTCAATTACATACAATTTTCCGCTTATATTGATCGCTTATACCCATATATTAGCCACAATATCGGAGTGTTTCTTTCAGAGTACCATTACACCAGTTCAAGAGCCTACGAGACCAAATAGTATTTTGTGTTTAATTTCTAGAATAACCCAAAATATCTATCAACTTGTAACAGAAAGGAGCTGTGAATGGTATTTATATAAACATTATTGGAATTGATACCATGGTGGACAAATGTCCGGTTTTGGCGCCCCGGTTTTTGGGGCGTCTCTGCTTACCGTGGAGTACATTGAGTCCATCTCGCTGTCATTCAACAGGAAATCTGGGTAGCCGAGTTTGTACATGGCTGCGTCCAGCTACAAGTAAAACAAACATGTTACAGAAACTAGTCGTAGTGATTCAATGGGCGGATTGGTCGAGTGGTTAACACTCTGCCCTTCCAAACAGTGCGGCCAGGGTTCGATCCCCGAAGTCGCCGTACGCATGGGATATTAGAGAAAGTGTTTTTCTCCTGCCCATACAACTCCAACGACCTAGGTGGAGTATACAATGGTCTGGGATGGGTGTTGCGGTATCTGTGCTGTAGCATTCAAGTGAGGTGGCACTATAAATGATACCGTTGGAAGCACGGTCCCACTATAAACAGAACACAATACATCTCCAGCACACACACAGGCATACACACATAGGGAGATATTAGTCAGGTGACATAGGACTAGAAGTTAGCGCCTGATAAGGCAGCTCCTGCGAATTCCTCAATATTGTATTGAATAATATATATATGCTAATTGTATTGACTGTATAAAATTGTATATCTATGTACTGTAAAGCCCTTTAGAGTGGCTTATGTAAGCTAGATAGTGCGATATATCAAATGTTGTATATTTTATTTATACTGTTGT
>NW_018479721.1:0-7986 GCF_002113885.1 Mizuhopecten yessoensis | reverse complement strand
GATCCTAGGTAATAAATTATATACTGTATACAGGGTTAAACCAGGTAGTTACTCAGGATCCTAGGTAATAAATTAGATACTGTATACAGGGTTAAACCAAGTAGTTACTCAGGATCCTAGGTAATAAATTATATACTGTATACAGGGTTAAACCAGGTAGTTACTCAGGATCCTAGGTAATAAAGTAGATACTGTATACAGGGTTTAACCAAGTAGTTACTCAAGATCCTAGGTAATAAATTTTATACTGTATACAGGGTTAAACCAAGTAGTTACTCAGGATCCTAGGTAATAAATTAGATACTGTATACAGGGTTAAACCAGGTAGTTACTCAAGATCCTAGGTAATAAATTATATACTGTATACAGGGTTAAACCAAGTAGTTACTCAGGATCCTAGGTAATCAATTAGATACTGTATACAGGGTTAAACCAGGTAGTTACTCATGATCCTAGGTAATACATTAGATACTGTATACAGGGTTAAACCAAGTAGTTACTCAGGAACCGGTCAAACACGTGTCTCTACCTTGTTCTAATCTGGTCTTACACGTGTCTTGGCCTTATTCTTTTCCGGTCTAACACTTGTCTCCGTCTTTGTCTACTCCGGTCTAACACTGTCTCTGCCTTGTTCTATACCGGTCTAAAACGTGTTTCTACTTTGTTCTATACCGGTCTTATACGTGTCTCTGCCTTTGTCTTTTCCAATCTAACACGTGTCTCTGCCTTTGTCTAAACCGGTCTAACACGTGTCTCTGTCTTTGTCTAAACCGGTCTAACATGTGTCTCTGTCTTTGTCTAAACCGGTCTAATACGTGTCTCTGCCTTTGTCTAAACCGGTCTAACATGTGTCTCTGTCTTTGTCTAAACCGGTCTAACATGTGTCTCTGTCTTTGTCTTAACCGGTCTAACATGTGTCTCTGTCTTTGTCTAAACCGGTATAACATGTGTGTCTGTCTTCGTTTAATCTGGTCTAACACGTGTCTCTGCCTTTTTCTATTCCGGTCTAACACGTGTCTCTGTCTTTGTCTAAACCGGTATAACATGTGTCTCTGTCTTGTTTTATTCCGGTCTAACACGTATATCTACCTTGTTCTATACCGGTCTAACACGTGTCTCTGCCTTTATCTATTCCGGTCTAAGACGTGTCTCTACCTTGTTCTATACCGGTCGAACACGTGTCTCTGGGGTTTTTTTCTATTTCGTTTTAAGACGTATCTCTACCTTGTTCTATACCGGTCTAACACGTGTCTCTGCCTTTTTCTATTCCGGTCTAAGGCATGTCTCTACCTTGTTCTATACCGGTCGAACACGTGTCTCTGTTTTTGTCTATTCCGTTCTAATACGTGTATCTGCATTTGTCTATTCCGGTCTAACACGTGTCTCTGCCTTTGTCTATTCCGGTCTAACACTTGTCTCTGCCTTTGTCTATTCCGGTCTAACACGTGTCTCTACCTTGTTCTATTCCATACCAAGTGGCATTCTAATGTTTTAATTAAAACTGACCTGAATATAGAGTTTTTCTTATAATTTGATATTGAAGTGTTTGTATCGTCAGTGCAAACCAGATTCCTCGAACAGCATGACGTCACCAAAATGTTCGCATCTAACGTTTGTCTCATAAGACGTGAAGAGAAGGTTTAATTTAATACAGTATAATTTGGGGGGTTTCCCGGACTATCATTTGCCTTCTAGGTAATGTTTCGTTCTATTAACGGTTCCTGATACTGATTATTCACTGAAATTTTAACGGAGGTGACAAGTAAGCCGACCTGGTACTGTTGGGACCTAGATTCCCCACCAGGGTAGACATCTGGATCAAGTAGTCCTTCTCGTACAGCACCACCTTGCTGTTCTCCCTCAGGCCAGCCTCCGAAAACATGCTCGTCAGAATAGTGGTGAAGTCGATCTGTAAAACCAAACCATAGCCCCATTTATTAATTGATATTTGTATTCAGATATCCATTTCTGACTTCCTTCGAAATCGGGTTTGTGTTAATTTATAAATCATATTTACTTCTACAGTGGCGGATCCAGAGGGTATTTTTAGGCTTCAGGAACCCCCACCCTGAGATTATATTTCTTTAAAAATCATATATTTTCACCATTTGCCTCAATTTTCCCCCACATGGAAACCCCCCTGGAAATGTAACCCCCCTCCCAGATATAGGTCTCTGGATCCGCCACTGTTGTAAACTTAGTAAACTGTTACTCTATTCTATATCCCGAACACAACACCGACGTGAGGCAATATCAGGAGAGGAAACCCAGATTAAAAAACAAACTACATCGGAAATACAGAATTACTCGTGACAGAACACGACCTGAAAAATATTTTTTAATTGCCAGTCGAATTAAGTATAAATTATGTCAACTGTAAATAAAAATGATCAATTAAAGATATCATTTGTATTGAACAAATGATTAAGGAAGTTGGTTAACGAACACTTATATATGCATGAGTAATGGTATACAGCGTAGGTGACGATGTGTACCGGTAAATATGTATGTGTTAATCAACAAAAGCAGCGGTATACGCTCAGTGATAGGTGTTATCTGAGGTGTTTAAATCAAAACAACGAAACCATAGCATGAACCACAGCATGTCCTTAATACGGTCATCACTCCAGCAAACGGTTACACTAGAACTCTGTAGAACTGGAGTAACACGTGACTGGAGTAACACGTGAGGCACGTGGTGCGTGTTGTCCCTTACTAATGGTCAGGAGTAACGATATCACATCATTGTCCCCGCCGGGCTTATACGGCTTGTTGAACTATTGTTGATGTCAAACATCACTTACTGCAGACGAATGACTTTAGGAGATGTTTCTTGCCAATGCCTGATCTATTACTGCATCATTTAAACAAGATTATACCATGCATGTACTCATTTGTGTACTCATTTGAACGAAATGCTGAATTTGATTAAAAAAAGATGTATTTCAAATATTTTTATAAATAGAAAATATAAGTATTGAACACCTTCAGTTGGTATTCACAGCGCGCTTCAATGTCATGTGTCAGTTGGCATTCACAGCTCGCTTCAATGACACTTGCCAGTTGGCATTCACAGCGCGCTTCAATGTCACGTGCCAGTTGGCAATCATATTGACAACGAAACTAAAAGCTGTTAAAAGCATAACGACACTATAGTAGTACTAAAACGACAAATTAACAACGTCTGTAAACAATAAGTTATACTGTACTTACAGCATTTCCTGTAACAGTGTCAAAGTCTCGCAATGTCTCGCGCTCCTCTTCGGCATGTGGGTTATATGAGGGTTGACTATTGAGTGTTATCTGAAAATGGGAGAAAATTGTTGAGAATAATAATAAATTGAACTTGCTGTTTCAAACGTATTTCCTACTTTCACAAAGACATTCAACGTAAAATAGTTGTTCAACTTCCTTAATACTGCTGAACACTTATCCTTGAAGTCCATACACTCATTGGGTATCTACGATATTGACACGCGTCATTGTCGTTTCTACCAGCTACTCAATTCAACAAGTGCATTATTACACGGGCCAAATTGGATTCTGGAGAACCATGAGCTATATCATATGTATTTTCTACCTTAAAACATATGAAGGAACCAATTATATATTGCTGGGTATATTTGAACATAAAACTGAACATAATCTACGTCACCAGAGAGTTGTTATCTCAGTGGTATACATCAGAGACCTAGGTCTATGTATACATGGAAGACTGTTTCGTAAACATGTCGTTATTCTATCGGGTACAAAACCAACAGCAGACAGTGCCGAGTATCAATGATATAAACAACATCCAGATATTTGGCTGCAGCTCGGAAGAGTTGGTAGCCAACTATTCATTTTTGATATCCACATAAACATCCAACATATTGATGGTAGTTGTCCAACACTTCACAAAAACAATTGCCCAAAAACTTAAACCTTAAGATTACCCCAAAACACGAAATGCATTTGACTGTTTACGTGGTTGATATAACAAAAAAATATCTTGTAAGATATTTTGGTATAAAACTATTGTTAATGTTGTAGTAGTATCTATCTAAAGCCATCACCATTCTATCGGGTACAAAACCAACAGCAGACAGTGCCGAGTATCAATGATATAAACAACATCCAGATATTTGGCTGCAGCTCGGAAGAGTTGGTAGCCAACTATTCATTTTTGATATCCACATAAACATCCAACATGTTAGTACTATAATTAACAAGAGCTGTTGGAGAACAGCATAGCTCGCCTATTGCATATATATATTGTAAGATAGCAAATAGCTGTAGAGAACAAATGTTCAGTAAAAGGCGAGCTAAATAGAAAATGAAAGGAAATCATACGCGGGGAATCAGACATGGTTAACACTGCGTAAAGACCATGACAAAATAATCGTATCAAGGATACTAGACCGAATTCATCACTGTGACAAATTGAGATACTTGGTCACGTGTTCGTCTGTTGATGCACGTGGGCGACACAGCGGTGCTTGCTCGTATATCAGTGTATAGGTAGTGATATTCAATAATGATTCATTCATGCACTTGTCATTCATGATAAGGAAAAACAATTTATCAAAAATTAACACCCAAACAATATAACAAATGACGATCACTTTACTTGGTGTTTGCGGAATATCAAGCCATTTTGTTCTCGGTTTTATATGTTGCCGTGATTCATTTCCGGTAATACATCGTGTGTATATTCACGAACTTATCCTCTTACAATATATTCCAGTTTCGCGAGACTAGATACAGCATAAGTATAGATCGATGGACGTTTAATACAAACAAATGGAAAGTGGCGGCCCACGGTAGAGTCTTGAAGTTAGAATTAGATATCTGTTTCCGGTATTTTGTGCTGTGATACTTTATCCTTAAATGGGCTATCCAGTCAAATAACACCCTTAAAATCGATGAGATACTGAGAATATGTACCTCCTAACGAAACTTAGTTGAGAATGACATGATCTGAAGCCAACGTTAAGTGTGGTCATATTTTTCTTTTGGGAAAGCTAATGATAAATATAGCCACGACTGAAATAGCGCAATACATATACAGTACCGGGCTGTCAAAGATTTCCTCATTACAGATTAAGAACGCCAAGAAACATTGTCTCTTGTCTATTTCTCAACTTGAATTGTTCATAAGGAGTATAAAACTACATTATCATGAAGAATTTTGTGATTCTATTTTTAAAAAGAAAACTTTCTTCACTAAATTGTCACTTTTGGAAAGAACCTCTCACTCCTGAATGCTTACTTTTGCTTAGCAACTAGAAGAGTTCAGGATAACTGGGCCTGACATTCAGTATGTAAATATTTACATAGATTTACATTGACGCTGCAACCCACTATATGAACTTTACCAGCAGAAATGCATTTCTTATAAGTATGAAAGCAAAAACTCTTGTGAAGTGAACAAAATATATATTTTTATTTCCCAATTTTTTATGAACTTTTACCCCATATTTTCCAGTTTTGAGGCATTTTATGAGTACATCCCATGTTCAGAGTCCAATAAAATGACTAAAGCCTACAATATGCAGACAGTTTTGAGTTTATTCCCCTTTTTGCAAACCATTTACTTGTATATTGGCTAAACATTGTAGATTATAAATATGAAAAAAATAACTCATTTCAGAAATATAAAAAAATGCATTTATTCATATTCCATATTACCATGAAATCTAAATTGTCGTACTCCATTTTGCATGGTAAATGTTAAAAAAAAATTGTACAACAAATTATATCAGATATAGGTAAAAAAAACACACATTCATTTGTTTGTAAAATCTATTAACAATACAAAAAACGTAATAAATCAAAATGTTACCGTCTGAATTATTAAAAACAATGTGTTGTTACGAATGTATATATCAGAATAGCAAACCCAAAGGATGGGGCAGTAGCTCCGAAACAAAACGGCTAGAAGCGATGGACGGTTAATGGTACGGATGAAATAGGTTTTGAAGAACCTTTCCATCGGATGGAACAAAGATTTTTCCGTAAAGTTGATCATACGGTGTCATGCTATGAAGTAAAATAGGATTAGATATGTATCGATATTAGATTTAGACGGTTTTTTACGACTCAATGTTCTTCAAAACATTAGAGTTTTCAAAAATTGACACTTAAACAGGGTGATTTATTGGGTTGATTAGCACTATGACATGTCCGGTGCTATACAATCCCCTTTCTGCAATGTATACGCTTATTATGGAAGCATGTGTGAAGTGAGCGGTTTAACTCGAGAATTCCACAATTAACCATGGTTTTATTAGTACACTTGTGGGGCGGTAACTCTACTCTCGAGTCAGTAACTGATACACTTGATCTGTGGTTATAGATCTGTGATTTAGCTAATCCGCGTGACAATGGGTTATTTGTGTGATCACCAACAACAATATACGTAAGAAGCTTATATGATATATAATGTTCACAGAAGGATTAGGAATCAGGTTCTTATATTCTTGCTATAAATTGGATATTTCATTATAAATAAATAAGGTAATTAGCGCTATCTAACACTATTAAAAGACCATGGGTGTGACACAGAATACAGATACACAGCCATTTCACTGCTCTAGGCTTACATTGGCCAACATGGACTCCACGTAGTAGGCGTCGTCGATGAACGTGTTGAGTCTCTCGGCCTTTGTTGCCTCGTCTAGTGTGACATTGGCGTCCCGTAACATGAAAGTTGCCAAGGTCATCATCAACTTCCGGAGGTCAGTCCGATACTACAGAACAGAAACGTATGAAATACCATAAAAAAGTAATAACGTACAAAAACGGGTCAACGGTTGATGCTAAGTACCAAAAGGAAACAAAAAATAGTATTTCAAGGTCAGAACAATTCGGCACGCATAACTCCTTTTATTCATTGTAACAAAGTGGCATGTTGAATACGTATTAAATATCGAAATGTAGCATTGATCCTTTCCTGAAGATTGATAAAGGGGGAAGCCACACCAGTATAAAATACTTCTCTTCACAATCCTAAAAGAGTATGGCCTATAATACCTTAAGGATCGTTCAACTTTGCTCAACTTTAAACTCAGCCTCGAACTTTTTATTTTGCACGAGTGTTGTTCACACATAGACGCCGCTTCTATAACGTTAAAAGGTGGGCGTGGTTTGGTCGGGGTGGGATCTCCTGGGTCGGGGTGGGATCTCCTTGGTCGGGGTGGGATCTCCTAGGTCGGGGTGGGATCTCCTAGGTCGGGGTGGGATCTCCTAGGTCGGGAAGTTGCATGTTCTCCCTACGATAATTTTGAACGTGCACAAAATAAGCGTAGCGGGGTCGTGGCAAAAAAAGCTGGGGCAAAGTCTTTTTAAGAACGTAGTGGGAACGCCATCATCGTACAAGCAGCGTGATAGCATCGTGGTGAGATCTACGTGGTTAAAAACGCAGCACCGTGTCCTGGCTAATTTGGATTATCCACACTGATTAACCTGCCCTCATTTTGAAGAATATCATCTCACACAACTGTAAAAAAAATACTTAAAAATTCTGCCTATATGAACTTTTTTTTATATGGGGGCCACCATTTTGTATTGAATTCGGCACCAAAAAATTATCAAAATTTACAACAAATTACACACTTAATAAACTCCCCAGACAAAAACCCACCGCTTTATATTATATCTACACTAAAGGATACTGTCCAATATGTACTAATTATCAAAATTTACAACAAATTACACACTTAATAAACTCCCCAGACAAAAACCCACCGCTTTATATTGTATCTATACTGAAGGATCCTGTCCAATAAGTACCGATGATGCAGTATAACACCACAGCTTTATATTATATCTACACTAAAGGATAGTGTCCAATAGATACTGATGATGTAGTAAAACCCCACAGCATTTTATTGTATCTACACTAAAGGATACTGTCCAATATGCACTGATGATGTAGTAAAACCCCACAGCTTTATATTATATCTATACTGAAGGATACTGTCCAATAAGTACCGATGATGCAGT
>NW_018479720.1:17216-28859 GCF_002113885.1 Mizuhopecten yessoensis | reverse complement strand
GGGGCAGCAGGTACAATTCTTACGCCCTACCTGCAGGGACAATGTGGTTTTCAAGTGAAGCCCACTTCTGCCACATTACCTCTTTGTCACCACTTGGAGTTGAGGCTGCCACCCAGTACATATGGTTGGATATGCTTTTAATCCATTGATGAAGATCTTCACACTCTTTTTTCTTTTGCCATAGCAACAAGGTTTTTTTTGAGACCTGAAAAAAATGAAAATAAAAAAATCCTAATGTTAAACATGATAAATGATCACATTACAATTGGATGGAAAAGTAAAAATAAAACCCCAACAGGGAAAAGGATTAGTAGCTATTGTATGTAATCGCAAACTTTCCATTACTTTCCTTGTTTTTTTTCTGTATTTTTTTACATGGTATAAGTCCCAAGCATGTGCCAGAAAGTAGCAATTCATTTTATACAAAATTAATGAATTATTTTAAAAGATATGATATTAGTTTGATCAAAAGTATAGGAGTACGTGTCCCCAATCCTTTTGCAATATTTGAACAAGAGCCTGAAGAGAAATGTTATTTATAAATAAATATCTTCTCCATTATCATTCCTATTTTCTTTAGTATTGACAAAAAATCGCTAGGGCACTATGTCTCTCACCTTTTGCAACATGCCACACATCTACACAATGTTTTGTTCCAGACATGTTTTCACGCGCCCTCTTTCTTATTTGGACATGTCTATCGGTCACTATGGTGTCAATTTGAATGTCCTGGCTACGTAGAAAGGCAACACTCCGTGACAATCCCTCCTTCTCCATGTGGCAACTGGATTTCACTTCATTGCTCTATAAAGAAAAAAGTACATATTTAGGAATTGCTCATTCCTTATCTTTTTAAAGTTTTATCCATGGATATTAAAAAATAAATTTGCAACCAGTCACGAAAACAAACAACAAATTTAACAAGACAATTCGGCAAATTACAGTCCCCCACTGGATGTGAAATGATATGCCAAGAATGCACAGATGATAAATTCGTAATAAACTAGTAGTGTAGGAGATAGAGCTCAGACGAAACTTTTCTTTGATGTAGGTCAAAGGTCAAAATGTAGGTCAGAGTGACCAAATTTTGATACATGACACACTGTTTCACCAAGGTGAACCCATACCCCAAGTATGAAGTTCCAGTGACAAGTAGTGTAGGCGATAGAGCCCGGACAAGATAGCAGAAGGACAGACAGAAGGACTGAAGGACACGACGCAAAACAATAGACACACACACACACACTGTTGGGGACTAATAAGGAAGCTGTACATCAAGAACCCTTCCGTCATCCAAATCCATTACAGAATAACTGCCAAACTTTGCTGAATGGCCTGGTGTATCACAACGCCCATCACCACCAATAGAGATCTTCCTCCCATCACATTGTATCTCCTGTATGTGCCTGAATATCAGGTTGCAGGTAATGTCTTTGGTGTTTCAAGAATGTGTCATTTGAAATTGAAGAAACATTCATGAAGTCAAATATTCTTAAAGACTTTGATGGTAATGATCCAGCAAACAGAATTCCACAAGACAGTTTCAGATTTCCAGAAGGAATTGATCCAATCATGGGCTGGCTGATCCAGTTCCAACAATATCCACACACTCCACAGTTCTGTTTCACTTTAACCATAGTATCGATAACATGAGTCAGGTTGCCCAAGGCAGGTGAAGAACATCTAAAGCAGGTCATGAATAACTGTAGTAGGTTAACCTCCGATACTAAAAACAGTCTACCACTTCCTTCAAACCTGTAATATAAACAAGTAAATAATTTAAATTTTGTTTGTTTCAGATGTCTTGTTACAAATAACTTGCATAAATACATAAATGTTGATCTACAAATAGAAATTACTGAAACACAGATAATTATCTATAGACTTAGACAGGTGTGAATGAAACACATGTATAAATATGACAGGCCAGGTTGCTAGTGTATTGTTCATGGACCTCATTTGAAACTAAACAACCACCTTTCCTATACTTCACTAAAAAGGAAACAATAACAAAAGAGTTGATCACAAATTAAATTAAAATTTTGCTATAATGACACAAAATGTATATATATAATTTATTTACGAAATGGTTATAATACTTTATATTAAGCAGCATTTTTCACACTTTCAATGGTGTAACTTGTACATTGATTACTTCATAATTATTTATTGCATTAAAAAACCAGCATGCTATTTGCATGTATTATTGTATATCAAAAATATAGATTATGCTTTTATATATATGCATGGTAAATTATAAATTATAAAAATCTTACATGTTTTCATCATCAAGACCACAGTCAGACTCAGCTTCAGTTTGATCAGATTTAGATGGGATAAAGGACAAATCATGGGAGTCTTCCTGCAGACTTGTTGAAGTCCATGACTGGTCAAGCTACTCATTGGACACTGCACACTTCTCATTTTGGGCTTCCGTGGCACAGTCTGACATCCTAGATAAAAATAATCAAACAATATAAGTTCATTAGTTTGCAGTTTTGCATGGACAACACTAGGAAGGGTGGCTTTATTTAAAAGGAATTATGATTAGTTTACTTTTTTCACCCTTTCTGTATATTGTGCATATGTGTTGGCATTAAAGAAATTAACCATATGATCTTCAATCATTATTTTCTTCTCACATAATTTGCCTGCAGCTTTAGACATGTCTCCGTCATGTGTGGTTTGACTTAAATACGGACACTTCTTCCCTGTGGTCGTTTGTATGACAGCTGTGTAGCACATGACCTCGTTAGCAACGTCTGTGACAGGGTTGTCTGTTCAGAAACAGTTTAGTTGGTTATGTTTTAATAATCATAATCTATAAACACAATGCTTTACAAAACCACAAAATTAAGTTTTTCAGCCTATTTGTATTCATAATGGCTGATGCATACTCTGAATTGTGATCAAAATGATGAATACCACATTAAATGACCTGAAGTTTATTTTACTTATTTCAATTAAATAGAACTTTGTATTAAACCTGCTCAACTGTACTAGGTGTGATGTCTTCCTCAGTTTCCATATCATTATCCTCTGTCGGTGTACAAAATGTTGACACTGGCTCTGAATGTGTTTCAGACTGGTACTGAAGGGCTATCTGTTCGTAAAAAAATAACATAAACATGAAGCTTACAAATATTATTCAATAGTGTTTCGAGTTTCAGGTATTCTTGAATTTATCTGTTTCACCTCAGAATTTCATCAAAAGCATCGTACAAGCAGGGCCCAGGGCAGAACACAGGGACAAACAACTGCTATCAATATTGATCTTGTTAGACTTGTAGTCGTTTGGTATGTTATATCCCAATACATGTATTGGAATATAAATAACGTGCCCAGTGACTGAATGTCTAAAAAGATCAATAGAAGTGTCTGCGTGCCCCTGTGGGCAGGGCCTTGATAGTGTGGCAATTATGGGTGTGTGCAAGTGTTGTTTTGTTTTAATTTTATGTTTGAAAATTTTGTGGATTCACATGTATACCAACATACAGTAAAAGCGTGCAGCTAATCACCTGACAAGGGAACAGATTTTGTGAAAAGCAGTATGTATGCCTAGTCTACACTGACAGCAGGTTCTATCATAGGAGCCTGAAGTTCTGTCAATAATGAATAATAATAGTAATACAAAAAAAAACTACCACTAATATGCTTAAAAAATAGATGTCTATTTTTCAAGCATATTAGGGGTATTTTTTTTGTATTACTATTATTATTCATTATTGACAGAACTCGGGAGGTCAACTAAATTTTTTAAAAAGAATTCAGCCAGCCAATAAAAATTGTTTTTCCTGATAGTGAGTAGGTGTCTGAACTCAAATACAAGCTGCCTTTTCATTGGCTCATACTGAAAACATGCAAAACTATATTCAAATTTTTACAGGTCACATTGAAAGTTGAGACGCAAGGGAGGTAATCGACGATCAGCCAACTGTGTTGCCAATGTAAACTGAACAAAGGGAGAAAACTGTTACAGGCCAAATAAACTGAATTCAAGTATAGTCTGTATGTGATAAGTGAACATACACAAATTATTTTGTTCGACATAATTATGCAATTTGTTCTCTTTCTTTTCCTTCTGTTAATGATGGTGAAAGGATGCTTTAATCAACTTATCTTAAGATATGCATGAACAGGCTAAATAGGTTAACTTAATCAAATATTCAACTAAAAAAGTAGAAATTGGTTGTTGTTAATACTTTATAACAGCAAATTTTCTACTGTAAAATTTGAATTTAATTCAAGTAGGAGAGTGAATTTAACAAGACAATGAAAGTTTTTACTGATAAAGCCCTTCTATGGAATTCATAGAGAGTGCATTAGACATAGATAAAAACGTTTGGATTGCAATGGCAAGAATAAAATAATGAAACCTGCAAAATTTTACTGCTACAGAGTACAACACTGGTTTAAAATTAAGGACAAAATTACTTACCACCTCACACACTGGTTACCGATACAAAGTGTTTGTAACTTTGGCGGCTGTATACGTCCTTATCATTTGTCTGGAAAGAAGTTACAATAATTTATTGTGGAATTGAAAATATTGCACTTGATATAAGTCCATAAATTGAGCATATTCACTTTTTCTTGACATAACATAGGTGATATTTTCAGATTTTCAGTGTCAAAAATCTTTATATTTCACTGTTAAAAATGAAATGAAACGTTAAACTGGAGTCTGAAATAATTATTATAACACTGTAGTGAAACTTACCATTTAACAGCAACATGCCTTCCTTCAAATCACTTAGCAGCTCGTCGTCTGTGAGCAGGAACACATTTTCAGTGTCCTCTTGATAAGGTTCCCCCAGGGGCCAGTACTGAACCTGCAAAATGTAATTAACGTTTAAAATGTGTTCTTATCAGCTGCATAATGAATGAAAGGTCAATGTCTTTCCATTCAATAGTATTTGGTGCATACAAATACAAATATTTAAAAGTTACAACAAATACAATGACTTGACCTTAATACCTACATATAAATTACTAATGACGAAGGTTATTTTTCAATTACTATCCATTTCAGAAAGTGGTTTAAATCATTGTAAAACGAACTCTTGCCAGACTTGTAGTTGCAAAATGCCATCCCTGCAGTTACGGTATCAAATCCAGTGGAAAAGTTACTGTTTTGGAATGTTTACACTGAACAATAATACAAAATCCATATTAACTGTGACTCAGTGGTAAAGGCAGCAACATACACCAAAGAGGTGTTAGGCTAGGTGCGATCACTGAGTCACAAGTTAACGTGTACTTGCATTTGTAAAATATCCCCACAACTATATCTCATACTGTGGTTTATGAATTTAAAATTAATCATACAGATAAAGGTTGAAAATAATGCCTCTAAAGCCAGTAAAGGTATCCTGTAAACGTACTTATTGTGGCAGTTATCACATAAAATGCTTCTTGCGTTAAGATAAAAACGGACAGTTTCATCAGTATACTCAATGCACAGATGCTGCGGCACAATTATTTACAATAGCTGTAGCTGTAGTTTTTAATCACAAATTTCCGTGCTCTCAAAAAAGTATGTTAACAATATTCACTTTGTGCGTTTCTTCTCACAAAAATTGTTTCACCACTTAGTTTTGCTCTGGAACAACTTATATCATGTCTTGAAGTTGAGACTGAAAGATGTTCTTGCAAAATGTATGGCAAAAGTGTTTTTTATTGTAAGAAGAGCACAAATCAGGTAGGGTTCAAGGAAAATAAATGCAGACTGTGATATTAAGCAAATGTGACATTAAGTGCATTTGACATTTTCCCATTGTGGCGTACAATACTGGTAGGTCTGACAAAATGATGATGGCCGATATTTCTAGAATGGAACTGAAAACAAATGTATGAATTTAAAGCACATTTAATAAATATGGAGACAAACAATTCCTTTGTCCCATTTCTGTTTCTTAACATCTGGTGAAATAATGTGAATTTTATTAGTATCCTGAACATGTGAAATATACAGAATAATAAATCCTGTACATTGGATGTATGTGCACGATGTAGTGAGATGTTGTTCGATGCCTGGACTGCTCCTTTTCCAGTTAGTACCATAGTGAAATTATGATATCCATGCAAAATGATTGTGCCCATGTTATGTTAATCATCAATGAGCATGTTGAGCTACCTTATATATGCCCTTATCATGACTGATGATTTGGCCATTCCACTGTACATCTTTCCCTGTTTCTCCATCATTCCAGGTATGGAGAATGTTCTTGCCGATGTATTGTGAGGAATCTACTGGATTCTCCGGAGAAGCAATGTAAATGTTTATGATATGTTTGAGGTTTTGTGCAAGTGTGTCGATAGAATATGCTTTTCCTTTGGTACTAAGTTGTAACAAAATCCTATGCTTTGCTTCAATGCAATATAGTTCCCCTGTAACTTTCTCTGCACTTTGCCATAATCCTATATTCTCTATGTCTGAAATAACTGATTCTTTTCTTTTCTGTTCTTTGTCTTTTCGTTTACAAACAATTTCCTGGCGTTCACGGATTACTGTTAAGTGTTGTTCCTGAAGTTGTTTAGTGTCCTGTTTCAATTGTGTCATGTAGTTTGTCTTGTCCTGTCGTGCTTGCGTTATTAGTCCCCTACCGGGAAACCGGGGGGACTATAGTTTTCCCCTCCGTCTGTCCGTACGTCCGTCCGTCTGTCCGAAGAGGTTTGTCAGCACTCTAGAGCCTTCATTCTTTCATGGATTTTAATCAAACTTTACACATATGTAAAGAATTAAAATATCTTCGACAGGTTCGAGTTTCAAGGTCATCGGATCAAGGTCAAGGTCATTATGACTATAAATAGAAAAAACTTTGTCAGCACTCTAGCGTCATCATTCTTTCTTGGTTTTTAATAAAACTTCACACAGTCATAAAGAATTAAAATATCTTAGACAAGTTCGAGTTTCAAGGTCATCGGATCAAGGTCAAGGTCACTATTACTATAAATAGAAAAACTTTTGTCAGCACTCTAGCGTCTTCATTCTTTCTTGGTTTTTAATCAAACTTCACACAGTCATAAAGAATTAAAATATCTTCGACAAGTTCGAGTTTCAAGGTCAAGGTCACTATTACTATAAATGGAAAATCTTTGTCGGCACTCTAGCGTCTTCATTCTTTCTTGGATTTTAATCAAACTTCACACACTCATAAAGAATTAAAATATCTTTGACAAGTTCGAGTTTCAAGGTCATCGGATCAAGGTCAAGGTCACTATTACTATAAATAGAAAAACTTTTGTCAGCACTCTAGCGTCTTTGGTCTTTCTTGGTTTTTAATCAAACTTCACACAGCCATAAAGAATTAAAATATCTTCGACAGGTTCGAGTTTCAAGGTCATCGGATCAAGGTCAAGGTCACTGTTACTATAAATAGAAAATCTTTGTCAGCACTCTAGTGTCTTCATTCTTTCATGGATTTTAATCAAACTGCACACACTCATAAAGAATTAAAATATCTTAGACAAGTTTGAGTTGGACAGGTTCGAGTTTTAAGGTCAAATGGTCAAGGTCACAGTTACTATAAATAGAAAATTTTATTTAACATTCTTCCTTGCCTGTTTATCAAACTTCACACACTTGTAAAGATACCTTTACAATCAACAAATAAGATTCCTTAGTATTTTTATTCCCTTACCGGTGAAACTGGGTGGGGTTGGCAGGGAGGGAGAAGAAAACAAGAATACCTAAAGTTTTCCTCGCTGTCTGTCCGAAGAAGTTTGTCAGCACTCTTGCGCCTTTATTCTTTCCTAGTTTTTAATCAAACTTCACATTATTGTAAAGAATTTAAATATCTTGGAAAATTTTAAGGTAATCGGGGCAAGACAAGGTCACTATTACTATTTTAGAAAATCTTTTGTCCGCACTCTAGTGCCTCATTCTTTCATGGATTTTAGTCAAACTTCACATTATTGTAAAAAATTTCAATATATTGGACAAGTTCAAGTTTCAAGATCCTCGGATCTAGGTTGAGGTCACTGTTGCATCTTAATAGATTGCGGGGGCCGGTAGGGGACATGTATTGCTTCAGCAATACTCAGTATGCTTGTTATCTGTTGGTTTTCTTTGGGATGTTTATTCTGGAGCCACTGGGCAGTGCTGTTGTTGTTGTATATGATGCTGTGTTGTAAATCGTGTGTATTCATGTTTGGTGCTCGGTGAATAGTGCTGTCTACTTTGGCCATGAGTCTTTCAACAGTGATATTGTTTGCTGGACATGTGTT
This sequence comes from Mizuhopecten yessoensis, assembly GCF_002113885.1. Lineage (NCBI taxonomy): Eukaryota > Metazoa > Mollusca > Bivalvia > Pectinida > Pectinidae > Mizuhopecten > Mizuhopecten yessoensis. Next base: position 20,630 of record NW_018479720.1, on the reverse strand, counting down.
GGTGTGTGTTGTGATTGGGTTGTAATTTTCTGCTCCGGGCAAAAAATCCCCAAAGAGATGTTCAGTCTTCTCTTTTAGGCCACGACAAAACTGGATGACAATGTCTTGCATGACTTCATCTGACACGCCAAACAAGTGTTGTTCCTGTGCACACTGTTGTGTTGGTGGACCAGGCAGCAAATGTAGCGAATTGTCTAAAAACGCACAAGGGTCAACACAGGCAGCTGAAAGCAGCTCTACAAGTCTGTTGTACACCGGTGCCATACCTGCAGCCGTCATGGAGCTGTCGCCAGCCAATCTCCAATATGGTGATGTCACAACTTTACAAATGACACCGAGTGCACGACAAACTTGCAGGAGCTGCCTGTTCTGTAACGCCTTCAGCATGAAATGTTGGCTCTGGTTTAAAGTGGTCTTTGACGTTTGCAGGTATTTTATAATGTGTGGTGCCAAACAATATGTTCCAGCCGCATTTTGAAACAGAACATTAAAGCGATTGCCTCGGAAGTTCACAATAGGCACAGGGATATTGTGATCTTTCATGTATATAGTAGCAAGAAGTGGATCTCCTGATCCATCCTTAAAAAATAGTTTAGACACAAGTTTGAGTAGACAATAAACAATTGATTCGGAATTGTTACAAAATCCATCAAAATTTAGAATTTTCAAATCTTTCTCAAGTTTCTTCAACAGTTTTTCACACACCTCTAAAAGCTGTAATAGTGGATGGACAGCACACTTAAAAGATGTTATGTTTGTATTTGTATTTGCACACAAAATGTTGTTGACTTTGGTCTCGGTGGCACTTCTGTCAGTCATAAAATGGTCAACTTGTTGTAGTAAGTTTGGTGTGCCAATTGTTTTTAAGATATTGGAGGACGTTGTTGCCTTCCCATTATGCACCTCTTTCACTCCGGCAGTAAGAGTTTGTGTGCCTACATAAAGTAATTTTATAATTTACTGTTGGTGCACCACTGTTTAGAACAAGAGGCCCACGGGCCTTGACGCTCACCTGAGCTATATTTTGCTTCCAGTTGCAGTTGTGGTTCGGTAGAAAAAGATTTTTAAAACGGAATATGTAATTGGGGCAATGTTGAACTTTGACCCCTGGTTGTGGCCCCCACCTTTACTTCAAATTGGAATCAACACCATTGGGGCATCATGTATGCAAAATATCAAAGTTCTGGTATTTGTGGTTTGGTAGAAGATTTTTTAAGAATAGCTAAAATTTCCCCCTTTTTGACCCTCCATTTGAACAAATTTGTATCTCCTTCCCCTACTGATCATTTGTGCCAAGTTTGATCAAATTTGGCAAAGCAGTTCTTGAGAAGAAGTCGAAAATGTAAATTGTTTACAGACGACGGACGGACGAGTTATGATGGCAATAGCCCAATTGGCCCTTCGGGCCAGGTGAGGTAATAAACAAGTAAGAATACTATAAACGTTGTTATTTTCGCTTGTCAAAACATTTCACGGTTTTACAAAATGTGTGCATGTCGCGCGACAATATTATCGCACTATCCATGGACCATACAATGACACAAAATACACCTGATGGTGGGCTAAAAATAGCAAAAATTAGAACCAAGCGGAAGAACAAACTTTTACTGTATGTATTTCTTGGTAACACCATAAATCTACTGATGGACCTACAGCAAGATGCTGATTTGGCCTCAACAAACCTAAAATACCAATATTGATATGACATTTGGTATCAATGTACATCAATGTGTATCAATGTGCATGCATGACATGAATTTTTTCTCACCTGTACTTAATTCAACGCCATAGTAATGTCGGCCTTTTTTTGTCGCTGCATCCCTATGCATTGTGATGTGTTCAGCAGTGCTAAGCACTTCTTTCATGTGATGGTGGCTCACCAAACCCATTTCATAACTCATGGTTTTTGCGAGAGTAGGTGACGGTAAGTCCTCCTCGTTAATGTCTATGTCAACAATGTGTAGTGCCGCCTTAATCAGCGCACGGATGTGATTGCAACCTACATTACAGCTACGAAATATATAGTAGCATTGACGGATTTTGCTGTTGAAGGGTCTGCCTTTTGAGTCGTCCCGAAATTCAAATGGTTGGTTTTGTTCTTGGGTATTTGTGTCATCTTGCAATGATTGAATGTCACTTTGTAGTGAGACAATTTCATTCCTGCTGTCTTTTAACTTTATTTTCAATTCCTGCTCTACTAGCGATGATGTCTTCGCAGAATATTGCGTGGCGACGTTACTAGTAGGTACTGACACTTTGGTTGATTTTTTCAAATTTCTCAGCTCCTGTTTCAATTTTTGAATAATTTGCTGTTGACGCCGTAACTTGAAATTAAGTTTTCTAACGTTGATGTTTCCGATTTTGGCCTTTAATTTTGTGATATTTGCTTGCTATAAAATACAGTGTTTCTGCAGCTGAAGGAGAGGCTTTAACTGGATGTTTTGGATAATGGTGGTTGTGGAAAGTGTTGGGGAAAATGAAATGTCCTGCCAGAAATCTTTGTAATAAGGTTTTGTCCGAATACTTTTTCAGCCGTTTAACATCTGTTAACAACCGTCTTGCCTTAATGGCCAAACTGCATCTATTAACTGATGCCTGGTCTATGTCCCCCGCAGCACATAATTTTCGGTGAATTGATGTGGTTGTACTTTTTGTTTATCATTGATGATGTGAAGAACCAACCCATTTGTTAATTTGTGAGACATATTTACCTATGAATCACCTGTCAATTGAAATGAAATTATAAATGCAGTGTTTCTTTTTGGTACCATATGGTAACAAGAGATCCTTCTGGGATCTTGTCCCCCACCATCGAATGATCTTAGAATGGTTGATCTTTTCTCTTCTGAGAAATATATGGAGTTTCCTCAACATCTGTGCAATAGTTCGTGAGAAATAGCGCTAACAAACTTGAAAGTGCAAAATCCGAGATGGCTGCTGGGCGGCCATCTTGGATTCTGGACTGCGACAGTCTATTAGCTTCAAAATCAACGATGGTAGGCTAAAAACTAACAAATATATGCCTGGTAAAAATGGCATTTAATCATATGATGCTGTAACCATATTATTGAAATTTAAAACATACTTGCTACATCTCACTGAAATATCCATGTTGGAGACTGTAGCCCTCCTGCACCCAAACCGGCTGGATCATGTATCGGAGATGGTGGCAACGTTACATCACTTGATTCATTGTCAGATGAAACATCAGTAAATAATGTTGGTGACTGTAGCACCCCTGCACCCAAACCGGCTGGATCATGTATCGGAGATGGTGGCAACGTTACATCACTTGATTCATTGTCACATGAAACATCAGTAAATAATGTTGGAGACTGTAGCACTCCTGCACCCAAACCGGCTGGATCATGTATCGGAGATGGTGGCAACGTTACATCACTTGATTCATTGTCA
>NW_018479720.1:3332-14473 GCF_002113885.1 Mizuhopecten yessoensis | reverse complement strand
TGAGAATTCAACAAAAATAAAACTTCTTTCTTGAGAATTCAACAAAATATAACTTAAAAAATATAACAACCCGTCAGCTCCTTCAAATCAAGTAAAAGTCATAGTAAGCAATGTTTATATGCATTAACTCATTTGTATGTTTCTCCATTTGTATTTCAGTTTAGTTCACAAGTCATCATCAATGTCACTGAGGTAGATAATAGAGAATCACAGGTTTTTCATGAGTATTCAACAAAATGAAACTTGTTTCTTGAGAATTCAACAAAAATAAAACTTGTTTCCTGAGAAATCAACAAAAATAAAACTTCTTTCCTGAGAATTCAACAAAAATAAAACTTCTTTCTTGAGAATTCAACAAAATATAACTTAAAAAATATAACAACCCGTCAGCTCCTTCAAATCAAGTAAAAGTCATAGTAAGCAATGTTTATATGCATTAACTCATTTGTATGTTTCTCCATTTGTATTTCAGTTTAGTTCACAAGTCATCATTAAGGTCACTGAGGTCAGGAAGTTTGAAAATCTGTTTGCAAAACATTTCCCTGAACATATTCATCTTTTCTTTGTGCATTTGTTGCATTGAATCAACAATTGTTCCAATTTTCTTATAATTTTTCTCTGATTCTTCATTTATTAATTGTTTTATCTCGTCCATAGAAGATTTAATGTTGCTACTTTTTTTTCTTTGGGGCTTCTTCTTCCTTTGAGGCAGATTCATCTACTGAAGATATTGTACAAGATGGGGTGATATTAGGATCATGTCCCATCATTTCTTCAAGCTCCTCCTGATAAGGATGGGTTTTACGTGCTGCCCCTGTCCTGTTGTTGTCCTTGACATTTTTATATCCCCTCAATATTGATTTGTGCCGGTTAGATACCTGTTCCTCAGTTAAACACAGCTGCATTTTTGTATTGAGTGTATCTCTAATTTCCTGGTACATTCTCTTCTTCGTCATTTTTCCGGCTCTTACTAGCTGGTCTTTCTCTTTGACCTGATCAAGTAGTATCGATGTCGATTGTCTGGACCAAATGAACTTTATAGCAGCAGTGGCTGTTGGGTCCTCTTCTGCAATATGCAAGAAATATACTGTTCGTTATGCACATGTTAGTAATTTAAAATTTATCCAATCATTTCTGATTTTACATAAACATTTCCTTTAGATAAAATAAGTGTATCAATCGCATCTGGGGCCTAAAAAGTCCTACAAACAACACAAATATTTGTAAGGTCAAAGTAGTAATCAGTCTAAATGTGGCTGAATCCATAAACAAATTGTGAGAATATTGAAGGAAAACTAGGAGAGCTAATAAGGAATGAGGACAGACAGACATCCTTTATTTCTTCTTTTACGAAAGATTAAATATCAGTTTTTGTAATAATCAGAACCAAAATCACATACCAAGTGCATCAGGTTGAGGAAAGTCATCTTCAGTGTCTATGTTCTGGTCAGATCCTTTACCTGCAAAAGAAGCATGTTTAATTTACCTTGTATTCACAATTTTCATCCACACAAAGTGCTAGCTAGTTGATCAGCGATGAAAATAAGAGTAAACCCAACTACCGTTACATCTATTACATATTTAATTTTATATTATTAAATATACTTACTTGAGAAATCTGAAGGATTTGCTGCCTTTTTTAGAAGACTTCTTGTAATGATAGATTTGGCAGCATGATCTGGAAAAAAAAACAGTTGAAAATTTAGCAATTAAAATCTAGTATATAGTTTAGGAAATATATCTACTAGGTACTGGTAGGTACACTCTTGATGGAATGGAAAGTTACAGACATCTATATTTCAAATTTGTGATGTTATTTAATATCAAAGATTTAAAATGCAAACACATTGTACATTGTACATTTGTATATGTTAATACATGTATTATAAATACACCTCAGTATAAATACTGAAGCATAAAAAAACACCAGCTTTTTGAAGAAAGGTCTTTAAAGAATTTCCATCTTGGTAATGACAACATACCTGTGTTGGTATTAAGGAGTAGGTCTCCTGTTTCCTTGCTACATGTTGTTTCTTTTGTGACATTTCCCGTTAGTTTGAATACAACTCTGTATTCTCCTGAGCTACAATAAATCAAACCATAAAAAAATATTTTATTGCATTGATGTAATATCAACTCATACCGGACAACAAACTTAAATTTTGTATTCACAAGTATAATTTTGTTCAAATACTTTATTGACGAATATGTACAAAGGTCAAGAATGAGAATACCTCTGACATCTATGTGTTTTATGATTTCGAGGTTGAAGCCACTGTCACTTACTGTATATAGAATATTATCTACTAATTCAGTGTTATCAGTCTACTAACTTTATTTCCTGATGGATTTTAATCAAACTTTTGTGTTTCAGGTTTCGAAAGGTCAAGGTCACTGTTGCTATCAGTGTTTTTGTTACTTTAATGTTACTACATTCTGTTTCTTTATGAATTGGGAAAATATAGCAGTATTTGTTTTGAAATTTGGAATATAATCTTCAGTTTTTGGTCACTTTGGGGGAAAAAGCACCTTTTAGCAAAGGGAAACAGCCTTTTTCGGCAGTAAAACTGAGCAAAAAATCACTGGCTATATAAGGGAGGTCATCAGATAACTAAATTGTCATCACTCTAGCTATAGGTTTTTCGTTTCTTAACATATTTTGATCAAAGTCTATAAAGATTTCAGGTATGAGAACACATTGGACGAGTTCATGTTTTGAAGGTCACTGTGTGTAGCCTTTCATAGAAAGTTTTTATCTATATTTCTCTATTTATCAACTTGAAGTATGATCATATCTGAAAGTGTACATATTTCAGGGTGTCAAGCTCAAATTTTATTGTTACCCTATTTATAGAACATTATATATAAAAAAAACACTGAAATATACTTCATATGGCAGCTGGCATTCATGTCTTACAGACATTTTCCAGTTTTGTATTATCATTTGATTTCTGGGTGTTTACCTTTCTATTTGTGAAAGTTCCAACATCATTGGTCCAGGATCAGCCATCGTATGCTCCTAGTTAGTTAAAAAGGGCAATTAATAAACGGCATGAAAAGCAATGTCAAAAGGTGTTGCTTACTGATTTTGTAATTAAAATTGTTCAGTAAGCTACCAAATCTACAATGTCTATTAAAAGGTAATGAATTATGATGCTTTGCAAACATAGAGGTACAAGGATGCAAATAATAAAAATGTCTTGGTAGATATCAACATTATAACAGCAATGGAATAACAGACATTTTTTTCCGAATCATGTAGATATACCAACACAATGTAAAGTCCACAATTAGTCAATACCTTTTGTAGCGCAGGGGGTGCAAAAAGTTCCTTTTACTTCCCCCGTTACATGCAACTCCAGTTCGTAATCAGCGCAGTCAGCATGGAAACACAACTTGCAACTTGGACAACGCAGGTATATCCTGTAATAATTAAAAATGTGCACTTCATATTAAATATGTGCATGTTTTTCATAATTGCATTCATCCATAATCTTACAATTAATTCCCTACCGATTTGAAACACATCTCTTGTTGTGAAGTTAAGTTGAATTTTACTGACTTAGAAGCTACACTTCAAAATAATTACTGCACCGACGACAAAATACATATTCTATGCTTATATTATTCAAAATATTAATATTGAATACTTACTGTTTACCTATAGTCACCGTCAATAAAAATTTCTGCCTTCTTTGCCCTCTCCTGGGTTTCGAGGGAAACCAACGAATGGTCTGGAGCTGCCAAGTTGCATGTAAAACAACTCCACTTAATTTTTAGTAGAATCTGAATCCATCACTTAAACTGTAAAGAAAAGACAATATATTAGTTAATGCATAGATTTAAGTGACAGCACGGTAAAAACATTATTTTTTTCCGTTGGCATCACTTCAATTTGTTAAAATATCACATAATAAAGCTTTGGAATATATACCGGATCACTTTTATGCTACTGTACAGTAACCAGTTTTACCGTTTTGGCAGTCCGAGATGATTTCATGATTTGTTTTCCATAACTAGGACGTTTCATTTTTAGGAAACTGTATTTTATCTTTTATCAGTGACCGACCTATTCGTGACCAGTTAAAATTCTTGCAAGAATTCCATTTGTTTTAAATATCACCAATAATGTTTTTCAATCAATCCGATCTTACCGCTTAAGCCGCATGTTGGTTTTTCATCTACACCACGTACACTACCTCGGCAGGAAGAGTAAACGGTGTACACCGGGTGCAATGCACCGCGATACTTGATTCCTGTTCGGTGTTACTTTAGTGCAATCGGTGCAATCGGTGTACACCGATCACCTGGATCAAGTCCGCCCAATGTTTGAGACTGTAGCACTCCTGCACCCAAACCGGCTGGATCATGTATCGGAGATGGTGGCAACGTTACATCACTTGATTCATTGTCAGATGAAACATCAGTAAGGAATTGTGACATACTTGAATAAGAGCAAGTTGCAGCATGACTCTTATGATGCACACACATCTCGCAATCACATATGACTGTAGATGCTACTTCCAAATTATGTGCAAGCTCCTCCTCAACATAAAGGCATGGGGCAACAGGTATATATTCATTTAAAATAAATCGCTTCAGAATAGCCTCACGTGCATCATTTGCAACAGTGTGATTTATTCCATGATAAAATATTGGAACCCTTATGCTTATACTATCTTCTCCATTGTCACACTGCAATGTTATAAGTCTGGCCATATTCCTGAAATATTAATATTGCTGGAATAAGAAGTAATCGCTTTAATTCTTTCATTCGGTGACACATATTTTAACTGCAGTTGTCTCCCCTACCTTCGACACTAACTCCAGACCCAAAAATAATAATCAAAGCAAATTGTACCCTAAGCTGACCAATCAATGATGCCACTGATGCCATGTTGTCATTAGGGATAATGATGCAGGTGAGCCTGAAATACAACTCCAAAATGTTACATAATGTTACAGCCAGCTGGTACTGCAATATCTCTCATGAGTAAAATTGGTACCGTCTGTAAACAGCCTCACTTTGTTGTAGGAATAAAAATTAAGTTGACCACTGTTGTTGTAATACAAACAAGAGACCCAAAATGACCTTAGGCATTCACTTGGATCATTGGAATTACCGTACCAGACCATGACAGAATCCAAACTTGAGCATTTTGCATATTTTAATACTCACAACCCAAGACTTTGAAGATACTTACCAGTTACCACAATCAAAATCTGTCACGGGAATTAGTACGAGCAATCTGAATAAGGTCTGCCCTGTGGTCGTATGATTATCTGGTTTTGAATCTGTAACATACAATAATGCATCAACACAAATAATAACAACCTTAAAACAAGTGGCCGGTACACTAAACTAAAACTCAAGTGTCCCAACCCGGAGTTAAACCCGTGACCCCCTGGTTCTTTAGTTGAGCGCTCTACCACAAGACTAAAACATCCAGACCAGTTAGTCTGGTCATTAATTCATCCTTTATTATTAAAAGATACAAATTAAAACACTGTAACTAGATCTACACTAATATTTTAATATCGTGAACATGACAAAATATTTGAGTGGTGAAAGAAAAATCCAATATTCAGCTTCATACTGAATAAATTAATTTTATTCCATTCAGACTCGGAGAAATATGGAGCCAATTNAAAACAATAACATGTACAAGTGTGTGCATTGGTTACCTCCCTTTTACTATTCCGTCTTTGCGTATTGCAGAGTTATCTTCTCTTGTGAGCAGGTATCGATTGTTACGTCATTGGTTTGTGTGAGAAAAGTACGTCGTTTTCTCAAAAATTGATGACGTTACTCTCAAAAACAAGTGACGTAACAATCAATACCTGCTCCCAAGAGAAGATAACTCTGCAATACGCAAAGACGGAATAGTAAAAGGGAGGTAACCAATGCACACACTTGTACATGTTATTGTTTTAAAATACTGTGCATCATTGTGCATCGTTATTTCTAAAAACAAATTTGATGTAAAATGTCTTCTTGGTCGTATCTATCATTATAAATATGCTAAGAAATGCTAACCTTTAAAATAAAACACTTATGGGAGATTTTGTTGTAAATTCGCCGAGGTGCTGCCGTCTGCTTCGAAACATGAACTTGACAAATTGCGTATAATTTTGTACATTGAAAGAGCTTTGACATTTCAAACACTTCTGCTGAATGAAGTCTGTATTCAAGTCTTTTAAAAATACATAATTTATCAGCTGACATTCTCTTGTAACCTTACCATTTCATAAAATATTCAGTCGTGCTGTCAAAGATTCCGGCCAAAAAAGTGTCATGGCGATTTGTCACAATTCCGGAAGTGTGAAAGTTATGGAAGTGTGAAAGTTATCTCCCTCGAAGCGACACCTGGCGATAACAGACGATTCTAACAGAACTTCAGGCTCCTATGGTTCTATACACTCATTAGACCTAGACGGTAGACCAACATAGTACATGTAGTACTCCTTAATCATAAGACATTTAATATGACCTTTTCTCGTAATTTATGAAAGAATCAGAATGATTTGTTAGTTATGACTTATGTTCAAAATTTGTTCGGAATCTGTTGGAGACTTACCCTGCTGTTCTCGCGTTTTAAGAAACCTGTCCTCAGTTTCTTGACCTTAGGTGATGTCCCTTTAAACAACCTCTTATGAATAACCATGGGTTCCAGGATGTTTATACTTTGCAAGTTGCATCCTGCGATGAAAGGCTATACAATGTGTTCAACATAATGACTTTGTTCGACTTTCAATCACAGGGGTGGAATGTTTTTTTAAAAAAAATAACGGAGTCTTTTGAACGAATTTTAATCATAAATACTGATATTTCGCCTGTGGCTTTATTTTAGATCACTTTTAAGGTTACAAGTGTGAGTTTTATACCAGGTGAGCGATGCAGGCCCATTGGGCCTCTTGTTTATTGTAAGTTCTGACAGCGACAACTAGTGAATAATATTAAGATGAACACCTGACACCGTTTATCTATTATGAGTAGGTTAATACACCTAAACATGGCATTCCTAGAATGAGATAGATATATAGCACTCCATCCATGGTACATACTGGCCAAATATCATGAACCTGGGCCTGATTGAACTTGGGAATATTGTTAAACTGGCCCTGTACTGAAGCCATATGAAGTAGTAAACTACCCAGATTAAAACGGCCCGTTCTAGGGCCACGCAATGTTAAAAAAAGGGTCATTGAATGTCTCGAAAAAACGCTTCCCCCAGCCAACACTATATACTGACCAAACATATTAAAGATAGTCTTTGAAAATTCCCTTGCAATGACGAGACTAATCGTATTAATATGTACTCCCTCCAATCTCAATACGTATATACATTTTACATTGTCCAGAAGGAATAGAAAGCAACCCCTTTCGTCTTTAATAATAAATAATTACATGATGAAATAAGTCATAAAACATTTAGGGTTACTTTTGAATTCTAAAGGTACATGGGGGGATCATATTCATGTTATATTTAGTAAAACTTGTATTAGACTCAACATATTGAGAATGCTTAAAAATAGAAAATCATTGGAAACGTTATTTTATTCTTATATAAGACCTGTGCTTTAGTATTATGATATTATGAGGAATGACTACCATTGGAGAATCTAATGTGCTTGAATCTGTTCAAATTGAAGCTATGAAAATTATATCGGGTGTAATAAGTGGGACAACTTTATGTAGCAACAGTGACCTTGGCCTGGGAACCCTGAAACACAACTATGTCCGAATTAGACAAATACTTGACCTTTGTATAAAGTTTGACCAAAATCTGTCAAAGAATGAAGTTGCAAAGTGTTTACATTGAATCAGGATGGGACGGGACGAACATGGGCAACAATATATGCACATGTGTGCTTTTCTACAATATTGAACAGGGAAATGCGTAATTCAGAGCAAGAAACATATTTTTGAAGGGTTCGGGATGCCTAATTTCGAGCGGACAGGACATGGCTGTTATTATACAATATTGGACAGGGAAATGTGTAATTCAGAGCGGACAGGACGGGACAGGGGGAAGTGCATACTTTCGAGCATCAATCCATTTACAGACTTTGGTGGCCCGAAAAAGGCCCGTTTTGTTTGCAAGTTCATAGTTTAACATTTGTTTCACGCTCTTAGTAAGTATTTGATAATAGTATACATATAGTCAAATTATGAAGTTTTCAATTATAGTTTTTGTATAATATAATTTAACATTCGTTTCACGCTCTTAGTAAGTATTTGATTGTAATATATATATCTTCAAATTAAAGTTTTCAATTAACTTTTTATAAGATTGTTTAACATTCGTGTTACGCTCTTAGTAAGTATTTAATTACAGTTTCGATTGTACATATAACCTATTGTTGTATTTCAAACACGAAAACAATGCAGCCTACTAAAATACACACGCATACACTATACGCACACATCTTGCACACAGGGGAGGCCTTCCTTAAATTACCTTACCTGTTAATAGGAGGTTAAACGAAATAACAAAAGTACAACGCATATGGTTTGAAAACAGATGATTGAAATATATCATTCTTTATGTGACCATAATAGTCGCTGCGTTTTTAGTGCTTTACTATATATTTTGTTTATATATACATATATTTATATTCTGTCGTTTATCGGGTGATAGACGTTTGTTCTTGGTTATTTAGCTAGTGATATATACCTTATCATGCCCAAGATGTATCCCTGCGGTATTTGTGCAAACTTCTTCAATGGTGCTAAAAATGTAGCTTGTGATCATTGTGACAAATGGTTTCACTATCAATGTCCGAAAATGCTTTTGTTTGTTTGATTTTGTTTAACGTCCTATTAACAGCTAAGGTCATTTAAGGACGGCCTCCCCTGTGTGCAAGATTCATGCGTGTAGGGTATGTGTGTGTTTTTTGGGAGGCTGCGATATGTTCGTGTTTGTCTCCTTGTGATAGCGCGGAACTGATGCCGACTTTATAGTGCTACCTCGCTGAAACATACTGCCGAAGACACCCAGCAGGACGCCCCACCCGGTCACATTATACTGACAACGGGCGAACCAGTCGACAAATACTTGACCTTTGTAGAAAGTTTGACCAAAATCTGTCAAAGAATGAAGTTGCAAAGTGTTTACATTGAATCAGGATGGGACGGGACGAACATGGGCAACAATATATGCACATGTGTGCTTTTTTACAATATTGAACAGGGAAATGCGTAATTCAGAGCAAGAAACATATTTTTGAAGGGTTCGGGATGCCTAATTTCGAGCGGACAGGACATGGCTGTTATTTTACAATATTGGACAGGGAAATGTGTAATTCAGAGCGGACAGGACGGGACAGGGGGTATTTGCGGTATTTGTGCAAACAATTTCAATGGTGCTAAAAATGTAGCTTGAGATCATTGTGACAAATGGTTTCACTACAAATGTGAAAAGTTGATGACACAATGATAATATATCGTTCGGCATCAAAGTTGTTAGGGGAAATTACTGATATGACTCCTGTAGCGGTGAGGGGGGACGGGACTTGTCTATTCAATTCTCTCTCAATGGCCGTTCAGGGGAACGAGCTATTGTCCAAGGAAAACAGGGTTAGAGCTTGTAAAGAGATTGTTCAAAACAAAGCTTTTTACAAGAATGTACACATTCATGATAGGTTAAGTATGGCGAGTCCGTCCATTGGTGAAGCAGTGCAAGACTGTGCCAGAAATAATTCTTTCTGCTCAACTTGGACAGTCCATGCTGCCGCATCAGCATTAGGTAGACCCATCAAGTCTATTCCCTGCTGTCAATGGTGTCTTAGACCCAAGTGTTGGGATTCTAAACACCGTGTTCAGGCCATGGGGATCAATCGCAGGCAACGACATATCTATTACGTGGTCCAGCGTCCGTGAACATACACGTCGTTTCTGGAAACCTTTGTTTGATTTTGTTTAACGTCCTATTACGAGCTTAGGTGGTTTAAGGACGGCCTCCCCTGTGTGCAAGATGCATGCGTGTAGTGTGTGTATTTTGGGAGGCTGCGATATGTTCGTGTTTCTTCCGGACACCTAATCATTTCGTTCCACTTATATGAACAGCGAAGCCATATCGGTTATAGACATATCCGACGTGTCAGACTTCCCACCTTTGCCATCACCATCATCATGTGTAAAGATGGAACAAACTTCTCCCCTCCCAGATAAAATACCCAACCATGCATGCTAATGCATTCAAATCTGAATCAATTCCCGTGGGGGTTATGGAAAATGTGGTGGGTTTTTTTCATTCAAAGATATGATAAAAAGAATGGAAAGAAAAGGAAACCACTTTTAAGATTACAAGTGAGAGTTTAATACCAAGTGAGCGATGCAGGCCCATTGGGCCTCTTGTTCATTACATATTATGGATTAACAAATAACAGTTCAGTAATATGTATAATATTCTTAACTTTTTCAATTGTTTGTAATAAAGAATTCAATTAAGTTATTTAGATTTTTTAAGACGACTAAATGTTTTAATAAGTGAAATTTGAACAAATGATTATAATTCTATATAAAATTAACTGAGTAAATTGATGTAAATGATAACCATTATTACCTAGTAGAACATAAAAATAGAGACAGAAATAATAAATCCAAAAATTAAATCATCAAATAAAATGAAATTGGCTCTTATGTAGAACTGCGCCCTCGTCCCAGAGTCCGGTAACATTCTTATTATGTATATGAATGGCTAAGAATTCTACAGATAGGTCCGTAAGAGTTCAGGATGCTCCCGACAAGTCTACTTCCTGTGACACGCCTCCGAAACGTTCTTAACATGTTTCTGCAACTGTTTCGGGAGAATCTTGCATTTCTTAGATTCGCCTTTTCCATCGAGTATGAGTCTTGCCAGACATTTCTGATCATTCGCATAGAGGAATTGCTGTTGGGCGTACTCGTCCACTTTCCGGTGGCGAGCCTTGCCTTTCTTCCCTTTTTGTTGTGCCGAGATTTTGGTTTGGGTTTCCGCTTAAGTTGCTTCTCCCTATGGCCCATGTTCTCATTTCTTAAAAGGGTCAGCAGATCGTTCATCTCTGACTCATCATATTCTCCGGCTGCCGCTTTTACCAAAATTTCTCCACTCTTCCCGACGAAACGCTCACTGCCCTGTGTTTGCACTGCCTTTGCA
>NW_018479720.1:0-2776 GCF_002113885.1 Mizuhopecten yessoensis | reverse complement strand
TTGCTGAGCGTTAAGCAGGAGTAGAAACTACCATTTTTAAAGACTTTGGTATGTCTCGGCCAGGGGACAGAACCCAAAGCCTTCCTCACAGGGGCGAACGCTCAACAAATGGCCAAAAGTGAGGCATTGTCAAGGGAGACATTAGGAAGAAGAAAGTTATTTAGAAAGGAGAGAAGAGATAAGGTCCCAAATTTAGTCGCTTCTTACGATCATGCAATTGGGGGCAGCAAGTACAATTCTTACGCCCTACCTGCAGGGCAGGTTTTCTATTAAGAGTCATATTGATATCCATATGAAAGATATAGTGATTCGCTATTTGTGGCCCCACCCACCACGGAGTCGAACTTGTCGAGCCCTGAAGGCAGTTAACCCTGTTACTAAGTTTGAAGAAAATCGGCTAACTGCCTTCAGGGCTCGACAAGTTCGATGACCACTTTCAGCGGACTTTATTTGGCGGAGTTATGGCACCTTGAATAACGCAAAACGTCATTACCTGCCGTTTCTGTTCATAAACTCTCGCAAATATTATCCCATTGTCTTCAAACTGTAACAGTGAAATTTCAAGATGTACACACTTTGCAAGCATCTTGGAAGTGGATGATTAGGTAGTTTATAGTGGAACACGCCATCTAAATATCCCGTCATCGTCATGGCTAACGACTCTTCTGAAACTACTACACTCGTCCTTCTATCGCTTGTTATTTCAGTTTTCAGCCGACAAGACAGGGTCATGGAAATTCTCAGTATAATGTGAACGGGTGTTGCGTCCTGCTGGGTGTCTTCGGCAGTATGTTTCAATGAGGTAGCACTATAAAGTCGGCATCAGTTCCGCGCTATCACTAGGAGACAAACACGAACATATCACAGCCTCCCAAAATACACACACATACACTACACGCATGCATCTTGCACACAGGGGAAGCCGTCCTTAAATGACCTTAGCTGTTAATAGGACGTTAAACAAAATCAAACAAACAAACTCCCACTACTAATATTTTTTCTTACATTATTGCACTTTCTCAGCAGGTCATCAATTTGCAAAGAGCAGTGGAAAACGGATGTCAGCAATCAGGGACTGGCAGAGAGTACAGCAATGTCCTGTTTAGGATTGAGGGTAAAGTCGACGGTGTTTCGATTTCAGTTGCCAACCTACCTGATCAACAAGCCACCGATATGCAGCCCACTGCAGAGTGACATGTTCCTGAGGAATTCCATATACCCATGGAGATGCGGCGCATGGCGGGAAACGCAGAAAACTTTGCGGCACACCTGACACGGAAGTTCATCCCAGAGTTGTCCGAACCTACTGCTGTTCGACTTATGTACAACTGGTATGGTTGTGGAAAGGTTGGGAAGCAGGAATTGGATCCTCGTCGCAAAGCTGTTATCCAGCAGTACGTCACACAGATGTTCCCTGCCGTAGACCCCAACAATGGCTACACCTCAACGCCTAGCTGACGAGTAAGAAATGTTACAACGGCACTTTAAGGGATGGGAAATGGCTCTACTACCTTTTTACTTGACCATATGGATATTGGATATTAGACGTCTCGAGGAGTTCCAACGCTATTGCACCAAAGGTTTGTATTAAACGGACGAAAGACATGTTAATATTTGAATATGAAATAAATGCTAGTGTTTATTAATGTTACATATCTAAATATTTACAAGAGGCGTATTTCCTATACAGGTAGCGCCCAATATTTTGGCCAACTATTGGATAAGCCTGAAATTGTGAATTCTCTACATCACACACCAGTGCAAGGAAGGAATATGCATCGCATGAGGACCATTTTTTCCTTTCACATAAACCTCAACATTGGCCCTCTGTCAAAGGGGAACGACAAGACCAGACGAGAGGAACACGGGAGGAAACGAACAGAGGATCAGTGCCAAAAGTATACCTACTTTACACATATGATAATCTATGCTTCCGTATTTGATTGAGCAATACATATAGATATTTTCCCGTTTTGTATTAATGACTGTATGGTTTTTATTTGTTTAGATTTTAAACCTTGCAAAGAAGGATTGAAGAAGGACGACAAGAACCGTTACGACATCGCTAGGATAAACCAATACATCGCCGCGTTTGCCTGCTGCGGAATGGTGAATCGACCAAGTACAATTGCAAACTTTAGACAGGACGACTACAAGAGAGCATTTCACAAGGAAAGGAAACGGTTGGGGGTAAAGACAACATGGCTATAGGATTGACTGAGCACAAGACTGGCGACCAGTATACAGCCCACCTCATTTCGGATGAAATTATTCAAGGATTACTTAGAACTTGTCAGAGAACCAATTAAGAACAAGACCGGATCCACCGCGAAGGAACTCATGCTGCAGTACAATGGACATACATTTGTAAAAGTAACTAACGGTTAGTATTGTATCTGTTAACTAGTAAGCAGGTATAGTTTGTTTGTTTGATTTTGTTTAACGTCCTATTAACAGCTAAGGTCATTTAAGGACGACCTCCCCTGTGTGCAAGATGCATGCGTGTAGTGTATGGGTGTGTACTTTGGGAGGCTGCGATATGTTCGTGTTTGTCTTCTTGTGATAGCGCGGAACTGATGCCGACTTTATAGTGCTACCTCACTGAAACATACTGCCGAAGACACCTAGCAGGACGCCCCACCCGGTCACATTATACTGACAACGGGCGAACCAGTCGTCCCACTCCTAATTTGCTGAGCGTTAAGCAGGTATAGACTTTCCGTAAAATGTATATACATCTTTGGTACGATGCTTTGCAGCCTAACTCTGATTTACG
>NW_018479719.1:11053-28609 GCF_002113885.1 Mizuhopecten yessoensis | reverse complement strand
CTAGTACAGGTAGTATATACACTACACAGACATACTCTAGTACCGATAGAGGTAACACTACATTCTGTGATTAATTAAAGTTTGTTTAAGTGTATTTTGTTTTGATTTACAACAAATACGCCATGTCATTTACAAATATAATACTGTGCAAATATAAGCTATACAATATAAGACAATTAACACCTATAGCGGTTGGTTCTGTTTGTTTATTTGTAAATGATCTTCTAGACTGCAGGTGCGATTTATTTCCCATTTTAACCATTCCAATAACTTACTCATCGTCGTATAGGATAACCGTTTTTTGGTGAGACTTTTATTTAATATTATTTCAAGGCACTCCTGAAATATCACTGAATACAAAATAACAATATGTTATTTTTCTACCAGTGAACATTACTTATCAGTTAGCCTGACTTATAAGTAATAACAGAATCTAAAAAGTCTATTATTGCATGCACATACATAATAAATCTATCTTTATTTTTGTAGTAGATTATAAATAAGTAAGTCCTTGCGAAGGAAAATATAGAATAAAAACATAAATCTGTCAGATCGTCCACTAGGCCTTTCTGCCTTCTAGGGTTTCTTCAGGCGGATTCTATTATTAATATTGAATTATTTATATGAATAGATCTACAATTGGACGCTAAATGTATCTTTAATTTGACGCTAAATGTATCTTAAATTCAAATTAATAATTTAATAAAAGAGTATATATAATAAAAAATGGACAAATGGCGGTATAAGAGTTTAATACTACTATGTAACATCAGATATTTTTTGTTAGTCATATTAACACATTCCAATTAAAGGAATCAGTTATTTGTGTTCCACAGGAATGTATTTTACAATGATCTACTTACCGAAAGGATAGCTATTCCGACAGTCATTTAATTGTTTTGGTGTAGAGCACGTGTGTTTTTCTGCCGACAGTTATTCGTTGACAAGGTGTTGGTCGCGAGAGGACGTGGACACAGGTGTTGCTTCTCTTGTGAGTAAGTCTTATATGCGGCGAGGAATTGACGATTGCTGACTAGTCTCCACAATTACAAGAACATGGCGAATCAATTTATAGATCATTGTCATTTTACGGTTTGAAGTGGGCGTGGTCTGCTCTTAACCACCATACGTCAAGTGGTATCGGGTACATATAGGTATTATATACACAGGTATCTGTCAGGTGGGCCGGTATGATCTGTAAGATTAACTTTATATTGTCATACATGGCAAAAAATAAAATCACGATTTAAATGGAAGTTTGCCTCATTCCAGAAAAGGCCAAATTACATGTTTGATGTATTATTTCTAAATTAGTCCTACTAACCATCCATTTCAATTCCATAAGGGTTCGTATTTATATTTGACATTTTCTGTTATCGCTAAAACCAATATCCTGACGTTTATCTGTAAGTCACGCACAAGAGCTGTTAATATTTCTTCTTTTTTTACATTGGGTAAAAAAGACGAAAATCATTTAAAACCAATTTTCTTATGATGTTAGATTCTCGTTTACAACTTTAACTATAATACCTAGATTTGACAAGAAATGGAAGGTAGAATTATCATCGACAAGAGACGAGATAAGGACGACAGATCTGATGAAACATTATTTATGTTAATAAGAAAAAGAAAGGATTAAAAAAAGAGCTATACGGGTCACCTTTTTCTGTAAAGAAGAAAACAATAAAAGACCACAAAAGAGCCGTGCATGACACCTGTTTGGGAGGACATACGGTAGAGCCGTGCAGGATACCCTTTTTTAATAAGAAGAAATAGAAACGACACAATACAGTTTAGCAGGACACATATTTATGATAGAAAAGAAAGAACCCAGTCTCGATGGCCATATATATATATTAATATATTACAGGCATTGTCTTAAACGAGCGAAGCGTCTTTATGCTGTTTTTTTCAATCTTATTTTCTAAATAACATTAGTTAAAATATTATCTAATCATTCGTTTTATAGCGATAAAGCAATCAATGTAAAATAGATAATAAGTAAAGAAAAGCATTCGAATGAATTACTTTTGGTAGTGTTGCATTTAATTTCCCCGTCTATGGCCTCAGCGTAATGTTGCGGAAAGAGTGAGGCCCAGTAGAGGGACTTCATATTTGAAGATGTTTTGTTTATCAAATATAACTGTTATTATCTGTTATTATAAAAGTTAAGTATATTGGTGATTAAATTCCAATTTTATTTTCCGACATGATATACTTTGCCTGATCCCTCTAAATCGTGTAAAAAGAGAATCACAATAGCCCAAACATATCCGGATTTCCGTCTTGTTTGGTATTTACTATATACTTCCGGTTTGGGTGGAGAGAAGAAAAGACTGAAAATTTCAAAGAAGCTTCAGTTTCTATAATTTTTAATGTCATGAATTTACATAATTATCAAATAAAGAGAACATTTTTGAGAATGTGTAGCAAAGCTAAACAGCATCGTAAAAATAGGACCGCGGTAACTCTATACTAGCTACTTCCGTGACGAAGGATTTTGGAAGCATACTATTTCGACGTTACCATGACTTCAATTGTTCGTACATGTTACCGGAAAAGAGCTTTGCTTCTTGCGCCTTCGGCGCAAGAAGAGCTGCGCTCTTATTAAGAATGACCTAAAATAGGTCTTGTGGGAAACCAGAAGAAATAGCAATGAACAAAAATGATCGCTGAGACAGTTAAATTACGTGTAAACAAACTATATCCTTGTAAAGTGGTGAATCGGAATCAACACGAGGACGAAGCAGCAACGTACGACAAAGGACATGAACTCATCACAGAAAAATTGACCACATTGATACGGTGGAATTAGATTGTCCAAAGTCAAGGTCAACAGCGCCCAACGCAAGATAGCAAGAAGAAACAGAACGGGGGTTGTAACTGTAGAACTGAGCGGTCTAAAACAGAAAGACTCTATAACATAATCTTAGACCCCTTTCGCTTATCCGGTTAAACCTGTTTGTCTAATTTTAGAGTAGGTCTCTACTTTTTCAAATTTAGCGCCAATGCGTAGAAAGTTGCGCATGTTGGCTAAATTCCAGAATAATTTACGGTAACTTAACGACATCACGCTTGAATTTAAAAAGGGTCATTGACAGTTATGAACAACTATTACGACCGTCGACAAAAAAAGGAAAACTACCCAGTGCGATCATTTTATATACATTTAAGTAAGCGTATTTATAGTGATATTGAACTCCCGTAAATAAGAACGTAAGTAGTTTACACCGGAAGTCTACGCAGCTGATGACATAGTCTCGTTCAACCAAACGCTTGATAGCTTGAGCAAGCAACAAGAGTCTGGTTGAACGAGACTACTGATGACACCGATACGACAGCTGCTGATGATGAAGTCTGAAAGTGGAAGAATATGTGCTTTTGATTGTTGTTGATCACTTATCTACATGTTGAACAGACCAAACGATACGTAGAGTTTTTTTTTACATCATCACTTGAACGAAACAGGTAATTTCGTACGATGGAAGAATAATGATCGTTACCCATCACACTAACGGCGACGTTTCTCTAGGTCTTGACGTTGGAAATTTCATTCGAAGCATTACAGCTATTCCGTCTTGACTGTTGCCAGTGATTTAGTTCATTCGTTTATATAGCGATAAACTAACGCGGCGTTAATGATACTTGAGGCTGACCAACAACAACAAAAAAGTGTAAATAGACCACATGAACTATCGAATGAGGAACTCCAGACGCAAAACAATCTCAGAACAGTCATTAGTTAAATAGGACTGGATACGGATTTTAAATTTGTTGGACCCCGGATGGTGAAGGCTAATGAGGGACAATCAAACGACCAACAGGCAAATAAAGGAATTCGTCAATCAAACGGACAACACAGAAAATGAGAAGTCCTAGACAATGACGACGGATGGACCAAGTTAACGGACAGCGAAAGCTAGGAGGTCAAACAAGTTTTGGAAATTTTTCAAGTAGCAACGTTCGTCATTTCCGGTGTTATAAGCGTCATGCTAACAGAGGTATCCAACTAGTCTCGTTGAACGTTGCAGATCTTTTCGGTGGATACATTTTCCATGATGAATGGAGAGATCCGTTTTAGGAAACATATTATCTTTTTGATTGACACAAATATGGGTATCCTTAATGGGAGATAAATTTTACTCACGTTTCAAAGAGAGTTCGATCAGCGGCAGACTTTGTCCTCGCACCGCACGAACAGTTTATACAATACATAGATATAAAGTACATGGAGGATATTTAATGGTTTCCCGTGAAGGTTAAGTGCCATATATAGTTCACGAGTATGGCAGAGTACCGATATCAATATCGGTATAATCTGCCTGATGAGTAATTCAAATATATTCATGGGATTTAACCGAAAATTCATTTAACTTTCTATTTTTATTACATTTTTGGAAACGAAAAACGACGAAAATATTACTGGAGTTACTAACGTAATATTTGACGTCGGGATCTGATGACGTCACGCTTGACAACAAGGCTGTGGGCCATTTTGAATGGGTTACTCGATGCAATTAGAACAACTTTCTGCTCTTTTCTGGAAAAATAAAATAAAATATTGTCAACTACTAAGATATATCATCTTGGTGGGTGTATAAAGATTTACAAAAGGAACTGCTTTTTCTACCATAGTTTTATCGGCGAGTTTAACTGAAAATCTACGGCAGAAATCGCAAACAACAATTTTACTGGTCATTATAAAATCGACCTTTGACCTTATATCATCACATGTGAAAATATAGCATTTCGTAGAAGTGTTTATCTTATATTTTTCTAGTGAAAACGTGAAAAAATATCTTTATACTCACATCATTTAGTCAAGTTTATGGAGAGAGATATAGCATATAACACCGGCCTGTTGTGTCGCACCTGACGTATGTTTTCGGGTTTACATTTAACACCGACAATTTTAGACACGTAACATCGCAAACATACATAACGTGCTACCATGTAAAGCTCACAAAGTAACCACAATGTCCACGAAGTAACCATTTCCTTTAGATCTTAGCTGCTCACAGGACGTTAAATAAAATAAAACCAAACCTCTGCTTCACACACTTTGTCACGATGTAACATTCATTTTGTCATCAAATTGCGACTTAGACATGAGACGTTTAAGATTATTTGGTTGTCCTTTGATATTAATTATTGTCTTCTTCTCCAAAGCGCGTTTCATATTTTAACTTTATAATGTCACCATTGATTTCATAATTGGAACTTTGAAACACTCCTTCTAAATATAATTTGGTCATTACTAAATACTTCCTCCCACAGTGATGGGAGTTCTTCAAATGCCATCAGTCTTAGATGACCTTTATGTTAATTGAAGAGTATCAATATCATCATTTATGGAATCAATACGATAAAATTTGTTCGTTCGTTTTAAGTATATATATATTTGTTTTATTATGTAACCAAGGATATATTTTGTGACGTCATCCTGGAATGTAATTTTCATTAAGACTTTAATTAATCCTACCCCTCCGGCTGAGATTTTTGTTACAATCTGTAACTCGGGCACATATTCTATAATTATTTCTGTAGCAAAAACGAGAACGCACCTGTGACCGTTGAGAAAACTAGTTGTATCCTTGGCATTTGTTTGAAATCTAGTTCGGCAATATCCCAATCGCTGATATACTTATATGGGGTAAGTATATGATGTTTCCATTTGCTCTGCATTGCCACTATGTAACCTTACCAAACAAAATAGAAAGATATCAGATCATAAATATCACACAATTCCCATTGGTGTAGTGGTATGAAGAACGTGTTCGTGACGTCCTGACTAAATGACGTCGTTTTGACCGATGCTCAATGTAACTCGCAACAATTTTTGTAGTTATGTTGTATAAAAGGTGAATATCCTCACGGTGGAATACGTATACATTGATTAAATCGATGATTTTGTGTTTATTTCAACGAACTATGTCTTCTTGCCGGGAACGGTCGCATGTACTGGTGACTTCATAAGAACAAGTCCTATATATATTGACAGACAGCGCGAAATTTGACTTTGAAATGCGATATCAGGTTGGAAATATAAGTATTAAACTGCCTTCTTTGGAAAGTTATTGTCCTGTTAATCATAATTTGTCTGCAATCCTGTGAGAATTATAGGACAATAACTTTCCAAAGAAGGAAGTTTAATGCTTAAGTAACTATTCCCATATCTGTACGCTAAAAAGCTAAGGTATACTAGACACGCTATATCTTGCCATTACTTTCTGGTACAGCTGCGCAATTAGGCTTTCCCTGTCATCAAATATTATCTTCGACTTCAATGTCAGATAAAGTAGCGCTGACAGGTTGCGATACATGACAAGTCCTCAGCATAGACGAACACACTATTTGATACTTGGGAATTTCGAGCTGTTCGGTATTTGAAGAAACTATTTTGAGACAATTTGTTATTATCAGAAAGGAAATATGTTTTAAGAGAATTTGGTATTTTGAGACAGCTCGGCTATGGCGACTCGTGGTGTTACGAGGTTCGAACTCGGGATTAACAAAGTCAATGTAAAACAAAAAACTAAATGTAAACGTCATCTCCCAGTGCAGCTATAACGGGATAGAAATGTAAGCCGAGCATAATTGACAAAAACACATAGAAAAGAAAGTGGAGATTAAATTTGTCTTTTATTTGTGTAAAGGTACAGATTACACACAATGAAAGCAGTTATCGAACAGTGTAAGGAAAGGAATCATCTGGTTCCAAATACACGTGGGAGTGTCGCGGCATAAAAGGAAAAAAGTGTTCATGTTACTGCAGAACGGTTAAACAGTTGCTTCCAAAGAAAGCATACACTTACATCTAGTTACAAAATTACAAGTTACAATTACATCTTATTACAAAATAACAAGTAACAATTACATCAAATTACAAAATCACAAGTTACAATTACATCTAATTACATCTAACTACAAGTAACAATTACATCTAATTACATCTAACTACAAATTACAATTACTTCTAACTTCAAGTTACAAACATATCTTATAATAAAATTACAAGTAATAATTACATCTTATTACAAAATTACAAGTTACAATTACATCTAATAACAAAATGACAAGTAACAATTACAACTTATTACAAAATTACAAGTTACAATTACATCTAATTACAAAATAACAAGTGACAATTTCATCTAACTATAAGTTACAATTACATCTAGCTAAAAAAATACAAGTAATAATTACATCTTACTTCAAGTTACAATTATATCTTACAATAAAATTACAAGTGATAATAACATCTTATTACAAAATTACATGTTACAATTTCACCTAATTACAAAATATCAAGTTACAATTACATCTTATTACAAAATAACAAGTTACAATTACATCAAATAACAAAATGACAAGTAACAATAACATCTTATTACAAAATAACAAGTTACAATTACATCTAATTACATCTAACTACAAGTTACAATTACATCAAATTACAAAATTACAAGTTACAATTATTACAAAATTCCAAGCTTCAAATTCATCTAACTACAAAATTACAAGTTATAATTACATCTAATAACATCTAACTACAAGTGACAATTACATCTAACTAAAAAATCACAAGTAATAATTACATCTAACTACAAGTTACAATTACATCTAATTACAAAATTACAAGTTACAATTATTACACAATTCCAAGCTTCAAATTCATCTAATTACAAAATGTCAAGTTACAATTACATCTAATTACAAAATGTCAAGTTACAATTACATCTAATAGCAAAATGACAAGTAACAAATACATCTTATTACAAAATAACAAGTTACAATGACATCTAATAACAAAATGACAAGTAACAATTACATCTAATTACAAAATAACAAGTCACTATTACATCTAACTAAAATATCACAAATAATAATTACATCTAACTACAAAAAATGTCCAGTTACAATTACACCTAATTACAAAACGTCAGGTGACAATTTCATCTAATTACAAAATTACAAGTTACAATTACATCTCATAACAAAATGACAAGTAACAATTACATCTTATTACAACATTACAAGTTACAATTACAATTAATTACAAACTTACAAGTTACAATTATTACAAAATTCCAAGCTACAAATTCATCTTACTACACAATTACCTGTTACAATTACATCTAATTACATCTTACTACAAGTGACAATTACATCTAATTACATTTAACTACAAGTTACAATTACATCTAATAACAAAATGACAAGTAACAATTACATCTTATTTCGAAATTACAAGTTACAATTACATCCTATTACAAAATTACAAGTAACAATTACATCAAATTACAAAATTACAAATAACTATTACATCTTATTTCAACATTACAAGTTAAATTACCTCTAATGACAAAATCACAAGTTACAATTACATCTAATTACATCCAACTACAAGTAACAATTACATTTAATTACATCTAACTACAAATTACAATTACATCTAACTTCAAGTTACAATCATATCTTATAATAAAATTACAAGTAATAATTACATCTTATTACAAAATTACATGTTACAATTACATCTAATAACAAAATGACAAGTAATTATTACATCTGATCACAAAATTACAAGTTCCAATCACATCTAATTACATCTAACTATAAGTTACAATTACATCTAATAAGAAAATTACAAGTAACAATTACATCTAATTACAAAATTACAAGTGACAATATCATCTAACTATAAGTTACAATTACATCTAGCTAAAAAATTACAAGTAATAATTACACCTACCTCCAAGTTACAATTATATCTTACAATAAAATTACAAGTGACAATTACATCTTATTACAAAATTACAAGTTACAATTTAACCTAATTACAAAATATCAAGTTACAATTACATCTTATTACAAAATAACAAGTTACAATTACATCAAATAACAAAATGACAAGTAACAATAACATCTTATTACAAAATAACAAGTTACAATTACATCTAATTACATCTAACTACAAGTTACAATTACATCAAATTACAAAATTACAAGTTACAATTATTACAAAATTCCAAGCTTCAAATTCATCTAACTACAAAATTACAAGTTACAATTACATCTAATAACATCTAACTACAAGTGACAATTACATCTAACTAAAAAATCACAAGTAATAATTACATCTAACTACAAGTTACAATAACATCTAATTACAAAATTACAAGTAACAATAACATCTTATTACAAAATAACAAGTTACAATTACATCTAATAACATAATGACAAGTAACAATTACATCTAATTACAAAATTACAAGTTACAATTACATCTAATAACATCTAACTACAAGTAATAATTACATCTAACTACAAATTACAATTACACTTATTACAAAATGTCAAGTTACAATTACACCTAATTACAAAATGTCAAGTGACAATTTCATTTAATTACAAAATTACAGTTACAATTACATCTAATAACAAAATCACAAGTAACAATTACATCTTATTACAACATTACAAGTGACAATTACATCTAATTACAAAATTACAAGTTACAATTATTACAAAATTCCAAGCTACAAATTCATCTTACTACACAATTACATGTTACAATTACATCTAATTACATCTTACTACAAGTTACAATTACATCTGATTACAAAATAACAAGTTACAATTACATCAAATAACAAAATGACAAGTAACAATTACATCTTATTACAAAATTACAAGTAACAATTACATCAAATTACAAAATATCAAGTTACAATTACATCTAGCTAAAAAATTACAAATAATAAATTACATCTAACTTCAAGTTACAATTTTATCTTACAGTAAAATTACAAGTGACAATTACATCTTATTACAAAATTACAAGTTACAATTTCACCTAATTACAAAATATCAAGTTACAATTACATCTTATTACAAAATAACAAGTTACAATTACATCAAATAACAAAATGACAAGTAACAATTACAGCTTATTAAAAAATTACAAGTTACAATTACATCTAATTACATCTAACTACAAGTTACAATTATTACAAAATTCCAAGCTACAAATTCATCTAACTACAAAATTACAAGTTGCAATTACATCTAATAACAGCTAACTACAAGTGACAATTACATCTAACTAAAAAATCACAAGTAATAATTACATCTAACTACAAGTTACAATTACATCTAATAACAAAATGTCAAGTTACAATTACATCTAATAGCAAAATGACAAGTAATAGTTACATCTTATCACAATATAAGTTACAATCACATCTAATTACATCTAACTACAAGTTACAATTACATCTTATTACAAAATTAAAAGTTACAATTACATCTAATTAAAAAATTACAAGTGACAATTACATCTAATTACATCTAACTACAAGTTACAATTATTACAAAATTCCAAGCTACAAATTCATCTAACTACAAATTACAAGTTACAATTACATCTAATAACAGCTAACTACAAGTGACAATTACATCTAACTAAAAAATCACAAGTAATAATTACATCTAACTACAAGTTACAATTACATCTAATAACAAAATGTCAAGTTACAATTACATCTAATAGCAAAATGACAAGTAATAGTTACATCTTATCACAATATAAGTTACAATCACATCTAATTACATCTAACTACAAGTTACAATTACATCTTATTACAAAATTAAAAGTTACAATTACATCTAATTAAAAAATTACAAGTGACAATTACATCTAATTACATCTAACTACAAGTTACAATTATTACAAAATTCCAAGCTACAAATTCATCTAACTACAAATTACAAGTTACAATTACATCTAATAACAGCTAACTACAAGTGACAATTACATCTAACTAAAAAATCACAAGTAATAATTACATCTAACTACAAGTTACAATTACATCTAATTACAAAATGTCAAGTTACAATTACATCTAATAGCAAAATGACAAGTAATAGTTACATCTTATCACAATATAAGTTACAATCACATCTCATTACATCTAACTACAAGTTACAATTACATCTAATTAAAAAATTACAAGTGACAATTACATCTAACTACAAAATTACAAGTTACAATTACATCTAACTACAAGTTACAATTACATCTAATTACAAAATGTCAAGTTACAATTACATCTTATTACAAAATGTCAAGTTACAATTACATCTTATTACAAAATTACAAATAACTATTACATCTAACTCCAAAATTTCTAGTTACAATGTCTTTTAATTACAAAATTTAAAATTTAAAATTTCATGCAACTACACAATTGAAAATTACAAGTGACAGCACACTTATTTTCGCTAATTGAGTTTCCTTATAACTGAGCTACTGTATCTTTGGACAACTTTCTGTTTTTACATTAATTGGTAAATCGATGCTTCATACTAAATTTAATTAAAATCATTTTTTTCATACTCGAGGAGTAGCTTTTTCAGGTCCTTTATTGATGTGCAATACTGAGTCGTCCGTGTCAAGGGATTTTTCGGATCAAATTTTGTAAAATACTTTCATCAGCATTGAACAGGTGTATATTTGCCCCGATATTACCTCTAAGACAATAAAAGACGCATCCCGTCGTCCTGACTAACACCACATTTAAACAAATATCAAACGTTATTTAAAAAAGACACGGTTCATGTATTTCTATTGAAACAAAATCATGAATAAACAATAGTGATAAAACCGGCCTTATCATTTATGAAAACACATAAGTCACGAAGTTGTTTGATAGAGACGTTATATAACATTCCGCCCATTGTCAATATAATGTGACCGGGCGAAATGCTGTGCTGGGTGTCTTTGACATGGTATTTCAGTAAGGTAGCACTATAAAGTCGGCAACAGATCCGCGCTATAAAAAAGGCCAAATACACCAACATACCCTGCCTCCAATATACGTGCATACATACACAACACCAATGGAAGCACGTCCTTAAATGACTTTAGCTGTTGAAATGGTGTTTAATGCTATATAACCAACCAATATGAAGCAAAGGAGAACAAAGCTATCCAGAGGTTACGCTCACCTTCGTAGCAAAATTGAAGGCACAAAGATAGCTGTTTGATTGGTCTCAGGTAAAAAAGAAGACCAATTGCTAGGCTGATACCTGCCCTTTCAAGATTACAAAGGAGAGACGCCCGACTCAAATCCTGTCATTTTTTTACCGTTACGTGACCGCGAGATTCTTTTGATGTACATCAAAGGATCGATCTAGTCTTCTTGTCTCATCAACAGGGTTGCGCACACCGAGCCTTCAATTTTGCTATGACATATTCCAGGGGTGTAGAGAGCGAAGGTGAGCGTAACCCCTGGATATCGAGGATGCCCTGAGCATGGCACGCTGATCTTCTCCATCTACAACAGGAGAAACGGTGAGGTTAATTAATTCACACAGATGCAGGTGGTTTTTCAGCGATCAAACATATACGAATCTATGACTACGTGATATTTCAAAATTCTGTACACGATGATGATTTCACCTCTACACGATGTTTACACAAGTTATCAAGACACTAGGTATCCACAATTACTGTTAACAGTAAATAAGCGCCGAGGTAAATTGTCGAGGAATGATATATAAGAAGACGATTCCAGTAGACTCAATAAAATGTCCAAGTATGACTACATTATACAATTATGGACTTCAGGTGAGGTCTGCCCCTGATTAACGAACCTGGTCTGAACAATATTCACAGAGGCCGAAGGCCGAGGTGAATATTGTTCAGACCAGGTCCGTAAATCAGGGAGAAACCGAACTGAAGTCCACAATTGTTTTATTATATGACATTTTATAATGAGATTAATATTTTTTCAAGTCATAAACACACGGATGGCATGGACCATTTTGGAATCACAGAGTGAAGCACTTCAAATACAAAATAACATACACACAAATTTGATTTCAAATTCAATTCATGTGATATTTAATTTCAAGTAAAATCGACATCATCCATAGTTCAGAATTTGATGAGATAATTCATTTGTAGTTGAATTCAGTAGTGTGATTGGTAACAGAATCACAGACTTGCTGGGAAATTACCTAGGCCTATTTTCAGTAGCTGTCTGTAACACTTTTCTATTTATAGGTCGAGGTCTGTAACACTTTTCTATTCATAGAACGAGGTCTGTGACATATTTACAGACTCGTCACATGACGTCGCTCCTCCAATCAGGGCTGGGAATTAGCACCAGTCATATAATAACGATATCTACAGCCCGCGGTAAAGACAAAACCCACGCACGTTGCGGTTATCAATGATACACTTACCCGTAACATGAGACAACGTTTAGTTATAATATGAATTTCGTCAAGTATTCATTGTTTAATGCCGTCTTTTGGCGTGTACGTCATGTTGCTTGTCATGTTGCCATGGACAACAGATGAAGAGTTCTAGACAGCACACTGGTTATTCCAGCGCACTGATGTCTTCCGAAATATCGTTGGTCCTAGTAAAGGTTAATTATCGTCGATTTCGGAAAACCACCGCAAAACAAGATATGATGCCACACTCTGCAATCGACGGAATATAATAAACATGATTATATGCAAATAAGGAAAGAAGACATATGCCAAATTATGATAGCGATATATGGAACGTGCTATGGATAAGATGGGTGAACAATACTTATTACCTACATTTTTGGGGTATCAAAATTTTACTGGCGACGAGGAGATATTTATATTACTGACTCAAATCTTAAAATACTATAGGTTGACCAAAATTCTCATTTATATATGCTAAAACCACCGAAGAAATAACAATTTTGAAAAAAATAAATTGTCCGTCGTTTGGTTACGTGAGGAAGATTCATAGTGAGGCGGAATCATATTCACCTTGCGAGGTCAGCCTATTGTTCTTGACGTCATTAATAATCAATTTCATGACGTTTGTGTCACTGCCGTCATTAACAATCGCTATCCGAGCTTCATACGCAATGAGACATTTGGGGACTATAAATCGTGTCTTTACCGTCGCAGATTATTTTCGATTGACCAATCGAATGCCGTGTTACAACTAAAATGAATTGGAATGAGAGTATGATATACCGGAAGTTTCTGTCTCAGGCGGTGTCTCCCTAGGCACCCGAATATCGAAAACAAACACACAATCCAGAAGTTGAAGGCAGCCTGGTTTTGAAATCAATAACCACCCCTAAGGTTAAGATTTCTCCATCATACCTTCACTGCAACGGAATCATATTTGTTCTTCCATTTAGGGGACATTATAGAAATAAAGAATAGACCTGCCGTTTTCCACTGCATGTATCGTAAAAGAAGACTATTGTGAGGGCCACTGCAGAATCGTGGGTTTCTTTTGTGTCTTCTTCGAAAACACGGAAGAGACCAACATTGATCTGCTGCCGTAATTGCAAAACTTGGGATCCTTTTTGTTTCCTGTCTTCTTTCTTTTCTATCTACTTCCTGTTTCAGGCGGTGTCTTCCTAGGAACCCGTCCTCATATGTCTCTGACTGATGCGAGGACGTTAAACCCCAAATAAACAAAATCTACAATGCGACAGCATCCTCATTAGAAAATCTGAAATGTTTTATATTTGCTGATGAGGATCACGTAAACGTACGTGTCAGTAAAAACAATATTCATCAGGAACTCGATTAAATGTTAACTCCAATACGACGTACAGTTGATGACAGTATTGGATTCTGTTAAAGGGTTGCATTTTCTACCTGTGCAGAATTTTCATCACGGAAATCGAAAATGTCTGCGCAGGAATACTAAGCACACGATATGAAGCTATTGTGCTTGTTGACTTAGATTCAAATGACGGGCGTCGTCGATGAAGCAGATCCGTGCAGGTTCGGGGAAAGACTAGGCCAGCGGTACCCTACTACATGTGTATTGTAATAGGTGACCTATGTAGGGCCCCTGCAGAAATGGAATTTTTTTCTCAGACTTCAACGAAGGGGACATGGGAGCGACCAAAATTGAGCTGTTGTCCCAATTGCAGCCCTTGGGATCCCTTTCGTTTCCTGTCTTCTTTCTTTTCTATCCTCTTTTTCTTTTCTGACGGCGTCTCCCAAGTTTACACATGTTTTATTGCCAAGAAAATGGATTGGGCACAGGTCATTAAACTTATATTAAGCCCTTTCCCAGCTAATTACAAGCATAAATTTACAATATGTCAAGATGGCAGACTTAATTAATATACATATATGTACACTATTTCATTTTTAAATGCTTTTAAGGATTAACTTGAATATATTGTTTATGTTATGGAGATATAACACAAAAGACGGAGTGTACTCTAAATAAACCGCGAAGCGGTTTATGATGAGAGTACACTCCGGTTTGTTGTGTTATAGCTCCATAACATAAAAAATATATTCAAGTCAATCTTTATAATGTAATCTACTATACACAATCCCTGTGGAGATCCCATTTAATTTGATGGACTCTTTTCTCCGTCCTTATATGACCCTCGCGTTTGCGAGGACGTTAAAACCCAAACAAACAAAATTCGTCGATGACGCAGATGACACTTACCCTTCCAGAACGCATGGTCTTCTTTTCCTTTTATCTTTTCAGGGGTCTCCATATACATTATTCCTTTGTTTATAATTTGGTTTTATTTCTGTAATGCCTGATGATCTTTTTAATCAGTTAAACATCATGGGAATCTACAAACGACCTTAAACCTTCATTTGCCTCTTATAGTACTTTCGTCTGGAATATGCTTACAACCTCCCCCCCTTATTTTACAATTATTATTACTGCCTACCAAAAATACGTAATTGCTATGTTCTCAAGACTACACATAGATCAGTGACAGCGTTAGGACTTGTTCCCTGTGTCATAAAATAAGATCATAACGGTGATGTTCAAAGTGATCAGTTTTATATATTCGCCTACTCATAGCCATCCTTCTGGATTTATCGCACACAAAGCACCAGCTGATTGTTAACGTTGTTTTATAGTTATGACGTTCGTACAGCCACTTAAATGTCTATTACGTGCCTATTCATGATGATTGGTATATTGTATCAAACGTGTTAGTGACTGTAAAAGGCTGTGTCATATTGTCTAATTTTACAGTGTCTTATTCAATAGGTACGGCGTAAAATAGGAAGGTAATCTTTCAATACAGTTCACCTAATATCTATTTCCCAATGACAAAATGTTGCAATAACGAAAATCCTGTTAAGTCCTGTTTAGAACGTAGAGAATAACTCTGTCATCTTGATTAAGGATAAATATATACAGTGTTTCATTCTCCCACCCGCCCTCATACATTATATGATATTAAGCATTTGGCTCTGTATTACCAGTAATCATGGCTACTAGTAAAAGATGTAGTAAAAATATTTCTATTTCAGGCTTTCTTTATTAGCTTAACAAATCATTACATACTTCACATCATCATTTGTGTTGTTGTTCGAATACTGATTATATTTACTTGCAGTATATCATTACACTAGCATCTTATGTCAGGATAAAAAAAACGACAGTATGGATTGCGTGAATAAGCGAAACGTGGGCAGTGACTTAATAGTAGCACCCTTGCAGGTCGGTGATCGAGAAAGAAATATTCCTGTGGTTATCAACTGCATGTTTCGTAGGAGGCGACTAATGTGTGGATTCCCTGCAGAATTGGGGATTTGCTTCTGTGCACCCATAGCAAGATTTTATATCTTTCTATTTCTTTTTCTATTTCTAATAACCTTTTATTTCGTAGTCCTTTGCTTGGCAAAACCTCATATTTGGCTTTACTGTTGAACGTTCGCTCTTTGACTTAGTGATTCAGTACTAGATATTGTGAGTTCGAGGACTAGAATTATATTGTTTTCCAGCGTATTCTAATCAGCGTCATGTGAAACTGCATCGCCAGCGTCATCCGAGATCCAGATTCAGTATGCTTGTACTGAGTAAGGTACAGCCATAACTATGTCAGGCAACGTCATCCGAGATCCAGATTCAGGACGCTTGTACTGAGTAAAGTACAGCCATAACTATGTCAAGCAATGACATCCAAGATCCAGATTCAGTACGCTTGTACTGAGTAAAGTACAGCCATAACTATGTCAAGCAATAACATCCAAGATCCAGATTCAGTACGCTTGTACTGAGTAAGGTACAGCCATAACTATATCAGGCAACGTCATCCGAGATCCAGATTTAGTACGCTTGTACTGAGTAAAGTACAGGCATAACTATGTCAAGCAACGTCATCCAAAATCCAGATTCAGTATGCTTGTACTGAGTAAGGTACAGCCATAACTAGGTCAGGCAACGTCATCCTAGATCCAGATTCAGTACGCTTGTACTGAGTAAGGTACAGCCATAACTATGTCAAGCAACGTCGTCCGAGATCCAGATTCAGTACGCTTGTACTGAGTAAATACAGCCATAACTATATCAAGCAACGTCATCCAAGATCCAGATTCAGTACGCTTCTACTGAGTAAAGTACAGCCATAACTATGTCAAGCAACGTCATCCGATATCCAGATTCAGTACGCTTGTACTGAGTAAGGTACAGCCATAACTATGTCAAGCAACGTCATCCAAGATCCAGATTCAGTACTCTTATACTGAGTAAAAGTACAGCCATAA
>NW_018479719.1:0-8792 GCF_002113885.1 Mizuhopecten yessoensis | reverse complement strand
TCTTCAGACCCAATACTTAGAAAAGTGGGTATATGAAATGAGTATGGTTAACATGAAATGTGTATGGTTAACATGAAATGAGTATGGTTAACATGAAATGTGTATGGAATGTTTAGGATGAGAGTACAGTGAAGTATGTTATAGTCTCCCAAATATTGTCATGTGTATGTGCTTTGAAAAACTGAATAAAAATATAAATTAAAAAAAAAAAAAGTACAGCCATAACTATGTCAAGCAACGTCATCCAAGATCCAGATTCAGTATGCTTGTACTGAGTAAAAGTACAGCCATAACTATGTCAAGCACCGCTTCACAGATGGCAAATTAATTACCAATTCTGAAAAAGGATCATCTTAACACTGCCAAAAACTGAATACCTATAGCTTTGATCAATCATTCCTTGGACGACTTTGATGAAAATAATAAAGATGAGGTATCAACAATGGTGTTACGTGTAATAATCCAGATGAGGCTTGACACTGAGGGAATCGAGCCCAGGACAACAGATTGTAATACTTTGTGCTTTACCTTTTTATAGACGGTTATCCATTAGTTCATAAACTAGAACAGATTGTAAACTTTGTAAAGCGATTTTTTTGCTAATAATAAATACTTCAAACATACTTTGTTTATATCTGAGATATTACTGCCAACGAAGTGTTGTTACTTTTCATGCCGATCTTCTCAAAAACACAGTTATTTACTCTAAAGTTAATTGATCCATGTGAGCGGTAAGGCCCGATGGGCCTCTTGTCTGTCATATACTTTCTATAATGTACTTGTGTTGTTTGTCTATGATGTGCAAAGCTTGGTTTTATTCAAATTATGAAAATGAGATGCATTGAAAAAATCTGCATACATATGTCGGACAACATAAACAGCACATCTCATGTTTAATTATATATTTTTCCTTTCCAACCAATCGTAGTCTAACATAGATAAACAATTTTATAATGTTATTATTTCATTTACTTGAAAAATAAAATTCCAGGTACGCTATTTAACTTCGTTAGCTTTAGGTCAGATGCCAGTATAACACAATACTTTATTTAATAAAAATGATTTAAGATTTAAATTTGTTTCCAAATTAATAGTATGTAATACGTCACACAACCTCTGGGGCGGTTTTAGCTGTTTACAAGCTGTTTGATCTTTTCTCCTATCTCAATTTGAAGTTATCCGTAACCATACCAACATCCCTGAATACTTGTACAAACATACACCTGGTATGTGACACTCCTAGAAATGTCGACAGCTATTCGAATGACTTTTGTGTTTGTATCGATGCTCTAATGAACAATAAAACTATTCATAGACCTACTTGATAGCATTGATACCAGCATGCCAGCCCCCGGAAGAGGGTATAGCAGCCCAGTTACATAAAATATATATTTATTACCTAATTTTCTTATTCTTTCGTTAATGTTTATTTTTTAACTTTATGGGTTAATGTTTTCTTTTCTTTCGTTAATGGTTATTTTTTAACTTTATGGGTTAATATTGTACTCGCATAGACACTTTACATAGTTAATTAGACACGTCGACTATGCTTCCTTATTCTCAAAGGAATTTCGTTCCCTTCCTTTCCTCATTTGTGTCGTGAATTATCGGCGCTTTTACAACCTTATAAATGTCAGACTACATCTTGCGATGGTACACTAACACCATTCGATAGATCATCTAATTACAACCTTGAATCAAGTGTAAAGCAGCTTTATTCCAACCTCTCAACAATCAAAAACCTTTCGATTTGCAAGACCATATTGTTTCTCAGACTTTAGTATCAGTATTTTAAACAATATAAATTCATGTTAAAATTTCACTATTTTATTTGAGGTTTTGGATGAACAATTGCGTAAAACCTAACTCTAGAACATTTGAAAGGAATTGTTAAATTTAAGAATATTTACGTCAAATATATTTAAAGATTTAAGAAAGTTCTCTTTTCAATTCTAATAAAGCGAAAAATAATTATAGTTTTAAAACCAATCACCGAATGAGTTCAATATTATCATAGCATATGCAATTTTCTTTTCAACTTCTTTTTTGTAACGATCAAAAAACGTTTTATAAATATCATTGCAGCCATCAGCCCACGTATGTTATACTGATGATAAATGCTTAGTAAGTGATCGAAATATTCTAGTGATTACCGCATCAACGTACTTATTGTATTGTTATCGTGAAGATCAACCCAAATACACAGCATGCCATAACCATTCACAGTTAAACACTTCTTGTTAGATTGTTTCGACCTTTAGTCAACTCGAGAACATTTCCGTAATAACGTTACATGTCTTAAATTCCTTTTCGGAAAACATAACTGTCTCTTCAATTTGAGGCTATCTAAAAGCTGTTCGTTTGCTCTGGGTATAACGTCCATGAAACATATGGAGGCATATGAGGCATATGAGGACGAGGGTCTAGGGAGAGAACGCCCGAAACAGAAATTAGACAGAACAGAAAGACATGAAACACAGGGAACGAAAAAGATCCCAAGTGTTGCAATGGGGGCAGCAGATTTACCTTTCGTAGAAGACACGAAGGAGAAACCCTAATTCCGCAAGGGGAAACATTAGTCGCCTTTCATGATATATTTCTTCTTTTCTTTAATATCCCTAAATAGAGTACAAGGAAAATTGTGCAGGGCGAGGAGGAGGAGGTAACATAAGTCACTGCTTACTATCATACATGGGGATACAGTGACATAGCGCTATAAAGGCGGCATCAGATCCATGCTATCGCAAGGAGGCATATTACACCAACACCTCCGGCATACATGCACGCATACACAACACACATAGAGACATGTCCTTAAATGACCTTAGCTGTTGATAGGACGTTAAGCCCTTTTCAACCAACCAACCGTAACCTCGATGTTCAGTCAGGGTACGTTGGTGTGCTTATCTCATTGTGATAGCGCCGATCTGATAGCGACTTTAGAGTGCAGCCTCACTGAAATACAATGCCGAAGACACCCAGCACAGCATTCCGCCCGATCACATTATACTGATAACGAGTGAACCAGTTGTTGATATTACCTAAAATGCTGAACGTTAAGCAGGGAATAACAACTACCAGTTTTAAGGTCTTTGGTATGTCCGGTCTTTGAACAGAGCCCATTGCCTTCCTCACAACGTCGAACGGTCAACATTAAAGTCAAATGTGAAGTGTGTCCAAGCAAGGCGCTAAAAAATAAATGGTTGTTGGAGGAAAAAACAAATGGGAACATGCTGAATAGCATCGTTTACATGATAATTCAAAAAACTTATTCTTCGGGATCTATGAATAGTGCTCAGACAACAAATAACGATACGCATCTTCGTTCCATGGCAAAGAACCTAACATAGGAGTTTCTGCTATGTATATATTTCACGTGGTACAGGTGATACTTTCCTATTAAAATTGTCAACTCCTTCCCTTGCGCTTATTGTAGATGAGATAAATGACAGTTTGTATGCATCTAGCTTGCAGAGTGGTCTTGGTAACAGAATTTGTATGCAGAGGATTTCTTAAAGGAAGCAAATGATGATTGTAATCATGTTATATTTCATGAATTTCTAAGAATATGGAGAATTCAAAATGTGTTCACCGAAATTATTCACTATTCATCCAGTTTCGATATAAAGTGCCTGACATGAGGTTACACATGGAAGACCAGGTACAGATCTGGTCACCATTCAGTGCACAAGAACTAAAAACATATGTTACCTTTTGGCATTTATGTTTTCTGATTTTTAAGAATAAATAAACTTATTTATTTTCTGATTGACATTTTAATGTTAGAACACCAATGCCTTAAGTGTTTTAATACAAACATGGGAGATATATTGCAAATTTGTTTTCCCTATGCAATTATAAATCTAATTCTATTACGCGCCATGCACGACGACAATACATTTATGAGTTTCACATTCCTCGTAAAAGAGGATTGCATTGTATATTTTCATGCCGCCATTCAAATATTATCACAATAAAATCGAGTTTAATAAGAATGTTAAGAGAACCCATCCCTACTATTTGTATGACTAGCACAAACGTATCACCATTATGCAAGATATTCTCGTAGGCCACCGACGAGAGTGGGTAAACTAGGATAGCGCAGGATTTGGACAATAAAATAGAAAACATACAAATTGTGATTGCCGAAGACAACATCATATAATTCAAAAAGTCTATCCGAAAAAGAAAGAATAGAATCAGCAGAAATTTTGCATATAAATAACTAAATTGTTAATGGTCGAATTGTTTTGAACGACATGGATTAACATACAAAGATGACAAAAATCCTGCCAATAATCTAGATCATTAAAAATTGTAGTGAACATTTTACCAACAATCTGGGTGGTTTTTTTTTATCATAACTGTATACATATGAACAATAACTGCGCATTAATTTAACAACGTTGCTTATGGGCAAATTCACTCACCTTGCATAACACCAGGTTAAGTAAACAGGTATCGTTACAAAATAAGAACTAAATATCGGTAATAAGCTTATTTTATATAATGATTTATTTTGGTGTGAGGAATATAAAATGTCATTTATTGGATATTAAGTGTACGATATTTGTTTGCATTAATTAAATGCATCTGTTTTGACATTTAAGATAGAAAAGAAGACGAAATTCGTACGAAAAAGAAAATTACAAGTTGTAAGCCCTCCTGTGGTTGTGTATCTCTGAATAAATCTTTTTATTTAAAAATATTTTAAATTTACATAAGTGTCACGACACTTGTTTTTGTTTCCTTTTCTGTTTTATAAAAGATGTATTACGATGCATTGTCAAACAAAATTTGAATAAAACAAAGTTTAAACCAAATCTTTATATATATATAAAATACAGTAAATGATGATTTTGTTCATTTTGAAATCCGGTAAAATACAGTTGGAAAATGTGGAATGCAGACAATCTATTGTACGCGTATATAAAACACAATTAAACATGTATCTCAATATTAAGTCAGAAATAGGTCCAGTTATATGATAGAAGTGATATTATGTTACATTTAGTAACGATACACCCTTTACCCATTCATGTTAAAACTTCCTTAGTGTGTTTAGTCCCCAATATTTCCATTTAATGTGTATATATCGAACATGTACCTATATGAAAACAAAACATGTTTATTATCAATCCTTTATTATAACAAGGCATCGCAAACGATACAAATCCCCTTTACGTGTGGCTCAAGCTTATAAACTTAACAGTTCCTTGTTACCGCGCACTGTAGCACGAACACTGTTTGAGGTATTCTGAAAACTTCACCACAACATGGAGCTTTATAAACATCTTGTTAAAATCTGTTCGGAAACACAAACGTGTTCGAAGTGTTGTCATACTTAATAAATATGTTGTTTTTTTATATCAAAATCCATGCAGACTGAGGCTCCTAGAGCGATGACAAAAATTTATAAATAGAAACAAAACAATCTATAAATAGCAACGGTGACCTTGATTTCGTCACACTATAACATGAGTTCATTTGAGGCATTCTCATCTCATATGTGACCAATATATGAAGTTTAGAAAAAAAATCCTCGCAAGGAAAAATGTTGCAGGAGAGATGATAAATTGTGAACGTACGCATGAGCGGAAGGCTATATATCTTCCACACGTAGAAAGCATTCGGTAGAAGACTTAAACAAAAAAAAAAAAAAAAAAAAACACTCACACAATTAACACAGATTAAAGCAGACTCTATACACATGTAAACGTCTCATGCTCTATTTCTATATAGCTACCCACAACCTTATCTGCTCCGGACATTTGGCGTAACCAATAATGACTTAGTACCAGCTGTTGGCGCGTGATCCATGGCTGGCGTGCATGCAGACCATCTGTGTATTGAGCAACAGGCACCCGTCAGTAATGGTTTCGATAAAGTCTCTGAGGGAAACGTAAATACAAGCTATTTATTTATGGATTTTAAGACTTTGAAACCAAATTGCCTACTACGAAAACGTAGTGATAAGAAACACAATATCATGCATGCATGTATGAAGATACCAGCATTATAACAACACAATGTCCTGTGACAGGCGAGATTTTACCAAGGTTCCCCTACTTTGTGTTCCGTTCTAGTAATACTCATAAGGGGGAAATGTATGTACACATTCAATGTTACATTTACTACACCGCGTGGATATTTGACTTACAAATATACAATAATAATAAAAAACAGCACCTGACAGTTACGTTACCTCGGGCCTCCCCGTACGGTAGCTTCTATCACTTTGACTACTGAGAGAGATAGAGAGAGAGAGAGACAGGTAAAGAGAGAGATACACAGAGAGAGAGAGAGAGAGAGAGAGAGAGAGAGAGAGAGAGAGAGAGAGAGAGAGAGAGAGAGAGAGAGAGAGAGAGAGAGAGAGAGAGAGACAGAGAGACAGAGAGAGAGAGACAGAGAGAGAGAGAGACAGAGAGAGAGACAGAGACAGAGAGAGAGACAGAGAGACAGAGAGACAGAGACAGAGAGAGAGAGAGACAGAGACAGAGAGAGAGAGACAGAGAGAGGGGGATGAGAGAGGTATTAAAGAGCTAAGCAAGATAGATAAGTGGACCTGTCTGGCTAACGATCCACACGTGCACTCGTTATTTATAAAAGATCCTCTATCCAATAGGAAGCAAGATTACATAACGCTTACGGAAATATTATAGCAGAACGACGCCAACTGGAAAAATGAAGTGAAAGTACAAGTTAACGTTATACAAACTTAGTTTGATTACCACCAGTAACATCCCCAACCCTCCTTGATAAGAGGTCAACGTTAACATTTCAACAAAAGATAGGAAACATTTACCTTGTTTAGGGTGTCTATAATAACCGACGACGACAAAAATATCACACTCACGACCAAATATACTACAACGTTAACACACGATTGGTTTGGTTTGGTTAGTATTATTTAACGTCCTGTCAACAGCTATGGTCATTAAAGGACGCCTCCCCTGTGTGCAAAATGCATGCGTGTAGTGTATATGTGTGTGTTTTGGGAGGCTGCGATATGTTCGTGTTTGTCTCCTTGTGATAGCGCGGAACTAATGCCGACTTTATAGTGCTACCTCACTGAAACATACTACCGAAGACACACAGCAGGACACTCCACTCGGTCACATTATACTGACAACGGGCGAACCAGTCGCCCCACTCCTAAATTGCTGAGCGTTAAGCAGGAGTAGAAACTACCATTTTTACAGACTCTGGTATGTCTCGGCCAGGGAACAGAACCCAAAGCCTTCCTTACAGGGGCAAACGCTCAACTAAAGGCCAAAAATGAGGCATTGTCAAGGGAGACATTAAATAAAATATTTCAAATTTGGCCCAACTATAATTAATTGGATAAATCTGTTTCAACAAAATATTCACTCAGCAGTAAACGTAGGGAGAAACTTATCTCATTTTTTCAGCACAGAACGTGACTGTCGTCAAGGAGATCCTGTATCTTCTTATGTTTTTATTTTATGTGCAGAAATGTTATCGATACTTTTAAGAAATAACATTAATTTAAACCTGATTACATATTAAGTCAAAGACTCGTCTCCCATATAGTCAAGCATATCAAAAAATGTACATTATATACAACATTTCGGCGCTCACGTCTAACATTCATTTAAGGGAAATTGGTATGCTTTGGAACGTGGCATATCAGTAAACGGGAGCGATGCGAACATCTCATTTTAATAAAATTGTATTTGGAGAGAGGGGTAGGTCCTAAATTCGTCAATGATACAATGGATGTTCCATTAAATCATTGTCCACTTTCCATAGGATATCATTTCGCTCCTTTAATCGGTAAAGTTACAAATTATTATCAACACAGATCTGTGAATTGTATCATATGGATCTCGTCATTGTCATCAGTACTAGGTTACAAGTCGTATATTGCTCTACTCATTCGGGCACAGACAGTTTTATCTCTCGGATTCATCATGTGTCATAAATATTTGACGCTGGAATATAGTCGTTACTGTGTTAAATACTTCATAAATCCCATAAAGCAT
The DNA here is from genome assembly GCF_002113885.1 of Mizuhopecten yessoensis. Lineage (NCBI taxonomy): Eukaryota > Metazoa > Mollusca > Bivalvia > Pectinida > Pectinidae > Mizuhopecten > Mizuhopecten yessoensis. The sequence goes on along the minus strand of NW_018479719.1, from coordinate 786 downwards.
CTGAGTGTGCCAGGTAGATCAGTGTTGACGTTACTTGTCAGACTTTGTAGTCGTGTATACTCCACTCAGTACGATTCATAGCTGTATAATGTGTAAAGGACTCGAACAAGGGGAGCGAACTCGTTATAACTTACTGTTAGTCCGAATTATTCTCGCGTTTTATCAACTTTTTTCATAGATTAACGTCAAAACTCCGGCCCTCTATAATATGCGGGAAATATGCGACCCGCGCCCGGAGCGCACTTCAAACTGATATTTAAGAAACAAATCGTCACTTTCACACACATGTCGCACATGGATAGAAAGATCTATTCGCTTAACTCTGGGTATGACTGTTGCCTAAAATTGGAGCTGATGTTTATCAAATTGTTGATACATTACTTACTCGGACATTTTGCTGTCAAAATACTTGCATGATAATTTTAGAATGCTGTACAATCTTAATTATAACTGATACAGCGTCATGAGAACACTTGTCATTCTGTTTCGATAGTTCTAATGCTTGATTAAAGGGACACAACTCAAGTAAAACTCACAACTAAAATGTGCTACATAAAACACATGTACAAACACACATGCAATGAATGATGGTGACGTATGATAGCTCTGTCTATTTTTGGCCGAAAGCCAGGAGTCCGGGACATTATACTGTCTGTGTAGCTTAAGTCACGTGATATACCCGTAACAAGGAAGTGTACATTGAATGTTGTACCGACACGGAAACATAATGGTGGCTGTTCTCAGTTTGTAGACAAAGTATTTCTTCAAACTCACTAAAGTACCAAC
>NW_018479718.1:177-28499 GCF_002113885.1 Mizuhopecten yessoensis | reverse complement strand
TACCTGTTGATTGTTATATTTAGATTTAATGTTTAAATGCTGATCTGCTGTTTTACGCAGATACAGTATTTTAATTTAATATTAAGAACCACGATAACACAGATAGCCCACCTATAAAATAGAGATCGTGCTATTGCAATTTAGCTAGTGCAATTTGGCCATTGTCAAATACAATGCAACGTTCTACATTACAATACGTTCTATGATACCTCGCTGTTGACCTTTGTGGTGCTATCTGTTATACAATACAACGTTCTACATTACAATACATTCTATGACACCTCGCTGTTGGCCTTTGTGGTGCTATCTGTTATACACTACAACGTTCTACATTACAATACGTTCTATGATACCTCGCTGTTGGCCTTTGTGGTGCTATCTGTTATACAATAGAACGTTCTACATTACAATACATTCTATGATACCTCGCTGTTGGCCTTTGTGGTGCTTTCTGTTATACAATACAACGTTCTACATTACAATACGTGCTATGATACCTCGCTGTTGGCCTTTGTGGTGCTTTCTGTTATACAATACAACGTTCTACATTAAAATACATTCTATGATACCTCGCTGTTGGCCTTTGTGGTGCTATCTGTTACATCTAATGTCTGTATGTCTTACAAAGTATAATAAACAATACCGAATACGCTAATCCATAACGCCTGGTAATAACTCCTATTCGGTCTGGGTGGTGAACGTTCGCCGAAGTGGCCGGGACATACCAAACACCTAATAAGAACGAAGCTATTTAATGGTAGCCCAATGCGTGCCTACACATAGCTGCTTCCATTGCCACATATTGCCCTTAATTGTTTTCGCACAATGAGTTATAACGGCACATGCTTCGTCACCTCCTTGCACAAGTCCGATAATTTTGACATCATCCAACAACTTATAAAAATTTCGCTGAATGTGAATTTAAGGATTGACTCCTGTTGAGTTAAGTTTCTAGGGGTATAAACCCAAATGGGTCTTGAGACTTGAGACAAGTTTTATGCATAGCAGTAAGAGTTATGTCCCCTGTGTCGTAGCCAGTAGGCAATTAAATATGAAGGGTCACGGGTCATCTACCTCCCGTTCGTTTTGTCCTCTTCTGGACAATACTTTTGGCTTATGGTTTTATTCACGGTATGGCGGTTTTTTGTTAACCCCACATTGGCTTTTATGATATGTACTCAAGAGTTACAAGTTTCGCGTACACTATATGTATGTATTTTTATGCTATATTTCTAATTCGGAAAACTTACTCAAATTTCATAAACAAATATTTAATTAGTCACCCTCATTGAAGCTGGCCTTTTTCATTCACAGTCCGTGTTGTGTCGCTTCTTGTTATAGTGAGTAATTGCATAAAAGGACTTAGGGTGTTAAGGCTCATTTTTGACCTGATGAAATGTAAAAAAATAACTTGAATTTATCGACCAATTTATGTTATAAACATCATATTGGTTAATTGGGGCTATCTTTCTTGGTGCAGAATTTTGCCAATGCGGATGCGTAGGCGCCCTACTATCGAAACTTAATTGCGGTGTTATTATAGTGTTTTTGGGGCAGTTAGCAAACAGAAATGAAAGTCTCCACATGTGACACACAACCATTCCTTTCTACGAATGAACACTGGTATGACAATGGCATGTCAAATATATATTTGTTTGTTGCCTGCGGAGGCTTTCAAAAATTGAAGAGTGTTTTGTTAATTCCCTTCAAAATGGCTACTTTCCAACCAAATAACGCATATCTAACGATATTTAAACTTTTTTATGCTCCATTAAGGTTTACCCAAATAAATCTATACAGAACAGAAATCTATCCTTAAATGTAAAAGGTCCTAATGTAATTTAAGCCATTATTTTGTAAATCCTTGTTTAAATATATCTATCTTCACCATTTATTGGCATTCCATGAAACATAAAGGCAAAAACCATTAATGTTGGTTTCTCAATATTTTCCTATTTAAAAACACAAACATAAAAAGTAGTCAGATTTTTACCAATATTATTAAGTTTAATGGGAAAGCAGTTGAACAATAATTTGGAGATAAGTATATATACCTTTTCGATAAAATAATTGCTATAAAATAACAGAAAATATCACAAACATTCGTGTTAAACCAGAAATAGAAAGGAGTATATAGTTATAAAATGGCTTAGATAGACACAGAAGCAGACTATAAACATGATAAAAATATGGAAATACATGAATATAAATCTTGTGTGGAGTAGGGCTGCGACGATATATAATTAATATACAACATTTGATATAGCGCCCTTTCTAAATAACATAAGCCCCATTAAAGCGCTTTATAGTATATAGATATACAATTAATACAATTAGTATATACATTAATCAAGACGGTTTTGAGGGATTCGCAGGAGCTGCCTTATCAGGCGCTTACTACTAGTCCTATGTCGCCAGGCTGATATCTCCCTATGTGCCTTTTTATTTAATTTGCAATAGGCAACTATGCCTTTGTGCTTTACACACATTTAAACATGACAATGACATGGTGGCAATAATAAATACATATTTACATGAATTTTATAGCAGCAAAATAACACACATTTACAAGGAACATATTCATTCACAATAGTAAGCATGAACACAGGATGCAATAGACTTTAACAATGCGAAGCGAAGGATGCAAGGAATTAATTTGGTTTACACATTAAACAAAATTCCATGTCTAATTTCATTTGCTTTGTAAATAAACATAGCTAACTTTCTAATAAGAAAATTGTTTTCTGAAGAAACAAGTCCAACAAATTTGTCCATATTTGTTCTACAGTAATATTTTTTTTTCAAAAATGTTGATCTAATTTCAGAGTATAACGGGCATTCAATAACAAAATGATATTCATCTTCAATTTTAGTACACACACTACAATATCGCATTTCTGCAGGTATTGGGTTAGGTCTATGCCATCTCCCTGTTTCTATTTTTAATCTATGGGCAGATATGCGAAGCGATTTTCTATTTTTTTTAACGTTTACTATATAAAGATATTTCTTATAACTAAACTCATTTGATAAACGTATGTAATATCTTGCTCTTGGCGAGTCAACAAGAGCACTATGCCAATCCTGTATAAAAATATCCCTCAATCTAGTCTGAAATAAATTTAAAAATACTTTTTCATCTCCAACTCCTGGTTCAATCCATACATATCCGAAACCATAAGTACATAATAATTTTTTCACTAACTTAGCGTTATGTGTGTATGCCTGCGTGTATGCTGGAGATATAATGTGTTCTGTTTGTGGCTGGACAGTGCTTCCAATGCCATCATATAGTGTCACCTCACTTAACTGCTACAGCACAGATACATTAACATCCACCCCAGACCAATTTATACTCCACCTGGGCTGTTGGATGTGTGAGCACAATCAACCAATAAATTGTGCTACAATATATCGCGATATTTTGAATACGATACGATACTCAAATTGTTTTGGGAGGTCACGATATTTCCGGATTTTACCGTTTCTGATTATAGTCAACTCATATATTAATTTAAAGTAATGCCCCTTTTGGACCGATTCTATTTTCCCCTGTAGTATTGCCATTAAACATTTGCAACATACATGTTCACTTTGATCCTACTGTTACTACATGTATCGTGATATGTATCGTATCGTGACTGCAGTATCGTGATACGTATTGTATCGTTGAAGCCCTAGTGTGGAGTGAGGTAACACAGATTATACAATGCCTTTCATCGTCAATTTGACACCTGGTGTTCAAAGGTTTGTGCTGTTTGCATTCGTTAAGGTTTTGGATTCTTCATTTTTTACGTCCATTTTACAGCTACGGACGGACATATGAAGAATGGTGTCGAGGGAAATACCGCCGAAAGAAAAATAAGTTAATGAAAAGACAGGGGTCTAGAGTGATGCAATGAAGAGAAGCTAATGGCGAAGGTATCATAGGTGGAATATGTATTCCCTTCGTGTCATTAATGATTCTTACAAGTGTGGCAACAGTTTGATTATAGCAACTGACACATATCACTGTGTTATATATATATACATATGACACAAACATGTATGCAGAAAATGATTCGGGTATCATTTTATAAACTCATTAATGTTTTTGTATTCGTCGGTGTTTCCTAGTAATACATGGTAAACAAACGTTTCCTGATAAAAGCATATCAAAAGCTAAAAGACAATTACAAAGGAAATAAACTAATATCTATAACACCCATGGTGGAAAAAAAACCTAACATGAACGTAATATAAAACAAATATATAAGGTAAACAATGTCAAAATTGAATAAGGTTAAATATCCAATTAATAATATTTCTTGTCGTTCATACAAGAGAGCTTTTAATTTCCGCGGAGGATTATTGGTATTGTAGATCATGGGCCGACTTGATTTTGTTTTGATCATTTTTTGTTCTTGTTAACGTCTTCCTATTGTTTTGACGTCCCGTCTGTTCCAGCTGATGTCGTGCTTTGTTTTGACATCTTCTTAAATTAGGTTCTGCTGGTGTTGTATTCCTCCTTGCTTCATACAGGTGTTTAAATTGTCTATATTATTCCGTTTGACATCTCCGCGGTTCCTGCTGGTGTTTTCACTGGAGATCTCCGCGGTTCCTGCTGGTTGTTCAGTGGAGATCTCCGCGGTTCCTGCTGGTGTTTTCACTGGAGATCTCCGCGGTTCCTGCTGGTTGTTCACTGGAGATCTCCGCGGGTCCTGCTGGTGTTTTCACTGGAGATCTCCGCAAATTCACTATAAAAATCATTGGTGAGACAACAATGTTTTCGGTCCGACAAGGAATATCAAAAGACTTTGTCATATGTCACAGATAACTCATATTCTACCAGAGTCATTATTTTCATTTATGTTTTACTCTTATGTCTTTTCGTTGGTAACACTTAATTTAGATACTTCTTGTATCTGTTGTGTGGATTAAAAGAGTGTACCTATCATTTGAAGGTCAAGTGTGTTTTGATATTTTATTAAGTTTTCGTAATAAAGTAAATTTTGGTGCAGTTATTGGTGTTGTAGATTATTATTTTGTTAGATAGAACTATTTACTTATTTTATCTGATGATTCAAGAGATATCTTTCTGACCTTATAAAAATACAGAATGAAGAAACATATCTTTGCTTGTTCTCTCCATTATATTCCACAAATCGAGTAGAGGTTTTGCTGACAATCGACACTGGTCAGACCTGTCAGGGTCAACATGACACAGTGGCCTTCAGTAGGATCGGGGTTGCCAGGAGACCAGAAGTCACCGTGGAGAACATCCGTTCCTCCACTGTACCGCCACACGTGAGAACTGTAGACTCCGGAAACGTAGAATCTGTAGTCGTGTTCTGACATAAAACAAAAGATAGATACAGCACCAAATAAATATACGATAAACTGAAAAACATCGCTATACTTCAAAAAATGATAGAATACATCACTAATGAATTATCTAGACTGAGAAATTGAAAACCAGGAGTGAGATATTCAAAGTGTAGCACGATCCTTTGCCGTGTGATAAATTTAAAAATATTGTTCTGAGATTATTTTGTCTGTACGACACATGAATGAATAATTATTTTTCTTTTACACTTTACTACCGTAACAATAAGTTGAAATGGTGAGGCAGTTCAGCGTACAATCATCACAGTAGCATGATATAAATGACAAAAGCAATGAGGCTACACGTGCTAAATTTGTGAAGGTGATGACCTGTTTAAGGTTTTTTATTCGTGTCAGCTCTTTCCCTAGGGTACATTATTTTGTTCAACGTCCTTTTAACAGCTAATGTCATTTAAAGACGTGCCTCCATGTAGTTGGTGCATGCGTGCATGTGTGTGTGTGTGCTGGAGGTAGGGTATGTTGGTGTTATTGCCGCCTTGTGATAGCGCGGATCTGATGTCTATTGCATAGTGCTACCTCTGAAATACCATGCCGAAGGCACCCAGCACAACATTTCGCCAGGTCACATTATATACAGGTAGGGAATAGAAATTATACTTCCCATTAGAAAAAAGAATGCAAATTTGAAGTGTTGTGTACCTTTCTGTGTTTACTTTGAATAAAGACTAGGTCATTTTGTATGTAAGACAAATTGTGAATAGAACTATTACTTGAATTTAAAGGCGATAATTTGTTGTTTGCCACTCTTACATTCTACATGCACTTACAAGGCATTTTGCAGTCAACGTGGCTTACATTGATATAAGCCACTATGAACCACGTTGATGCAGGTTAAACTCACTTCACATGTGTATTCCTTTTTTTCAAGCGAAACCATTATATGACTCTTACATGTCTGGAGGATATAGAAATTGAAGCTAAATGTTCCCAAGAGTTGGACATTTCTATCCTACGTAATGAACATTGGAAATCGTTATTTTCCTACATCGCCTACCATTTTATTTGATCGCGATGTGTTGCCGAAATATTGTTGCAAGTAAAGCATAATACTGAAACGACTTTTAAATAATCTATACCATTGGAGTGAGCGCATCACAGTTCAGTAGATAATGGACTGTAATCAACAAAACAAAAAACAACACCTTGGAAAATAAAAATTCAGCAATATATATTGTGATGACATCAAATTTGTCACGGCATGACGTAGTTTGATTAAAAATAAAACCGGAAAACGCTGCGGTATCACCAAGGAAGTACGGAATAAATGTTGACACCACCCATGATACACTGCTTAAAGTGATTATATGAAAGTGACGTTTCTCTTGCTTACTCAGCACACGGTATCTGTCGATAATTTCCTTTAGACCTGTCAGCTTAGACGTTGTATCGACCCTCATCAATTGTGTGTACTGTCTTGTACAAGTAGTTGAAGCATCTGTCTGGTTCTTCCTCACCTCGATGATATTGTACACCATGGTAGCTCCCTGGTCTTCTTTGTACCCATACATGTCCAGGATATCTGTATTAAGTTAACACAAACATAACAAAAGCCTTGCATTTTATATACAACATTGTCCCAAAGCACGTCTCTCTCACAAATACAGCAAATACAAACATGTGTCCGAGTCTGCTGATATGTAAAGTCCGGGTTGGTTTTGGTCATAGTGCTGTCTATCAACGTTTAAAAGATTGCAGAGATTCAGTAATAACATATGACCATTGTCCCAACACCCTCGAATTATAATCACAATTGATAATTGTATATGAAAGTTATCTTCATTAAATATTTAATACTTAAAATACTTACCTGATCTGTTCAAAGATGAAGTTATACTTATTTAAATTATACTTTTAAGAGGAACATAAACGCGCGTGCGCGCTTGCCTCCAAGAGATTGTTCATGAATCGAAAACACAGCTGTACATGAACATTCACCATACTATTCTGCACATTTCGTCCTAGATTGGTCATATCTTACCTTGGTTGACAAATACACCTACTTCAGAAGTGTAACAGCCTGGTTTGACGACCCAGGTTTTGTAACATGTGCACCGCTGTATTCCGTCGACGGTTTGGTAAGTGTATGACACACAAGTACCATCCCTGAAACAATTCAAGGCACAATCCTTCATGGTTGGCACGTTCGGCATTGTTGTGATGACGGATTGCGGGCCCACCATTTCCTCAGTAAGGATTACAGACTTTTTTGAGAACTTATAATGTCCACCTGATCAACAGAAAAAGTCACAGTAAAAGAACTATTAGTCACGTTGAATACCATACCTAAGAAAAAAGGGGGTAGTTATCTCCACTAACTCAATAGACAAAGTATTGAACAGTCGAAATTAAGAATAATATGTCGAAGTTATGATGAAGTGTGTAACACTTGTCATCATGTCGAGTAGTTTTGTGAACAGTCCCCCTACAGATATGGATGAGTACCTTCCACATGTTATTCTGGCTTACCGCGCAAATGAGTTAGAAAGTAAACAGATTAGACTCATTGGATGATGTTCCGGAGAGAAGCCAGCATACCAGTTTAAAATGCCAAAGCAAATTAGGCCATTCCTCAGTATAAGTGGGCATAACAGCTGAAGGAGTTGATGGAGAAGGCTCATGAACATGAAAGACAAAATGTGGAGGGAGCCAGATACGCCTACAAACTGTACTGCTATAGGAGGTTGGTCTGGACTGACTTCAAACCTTGGGACTTTGTGAATGTACTCTTCCATACTTAAGGAACTATACTCATGTATATGTTCTTCCCCAACGTACGGTCGGGACCTTTGAAAGTAACTGAAAGACCAGTGAATTTCGAACAAGTTTAGGTGTGGTCAAAAAGATCCGATGCATCTGATGCATGTCGATATAATGAGAATGAGACATGTACAAGCAATGACTGTATATGTTTACTGATAGATACTGATTATCTCAAATAATGCTTGCTCAGACATAAGCAAAACCATATTTTGAACTCAAAATAGATAAACTAGGTAAAAATAAGACTAATTGTCCGTTCGCAACATGGTCTAGTAAACCACAATATTCTATAGTGGTGCACAAAGAACACATGGTGATAATCGACACTGCTAATAAAGGGAATTAAAATCTCTGTATTACATTCTCTCAAACAAGGGGTAAAACGAAAAAAAGTTATATCTCCCATAGAAATTGTGCAAAACATACGTAAATCGGTAGTGAACAACTAAATATGTAAGAAAAATTGAATAGCTGTCATCAAATATTTTAATAGGCAAACGTAGATCGCAAGTGTATAGCTAATGGTACGTGAAAAAAGTTTCAGAAAGGTTGGTTATGAAAACTTATACCGCAGTACTTTGACCAAAATTCATATACGGAAATCAGGAAAGGGGCATGACTGAAATAAGAAAAAATAACCCTGAAATGAAAATTACAATCAAATAAGCATTTATCAATCATGCGAACCAAATTAAATAACAATCGACCAAGATGATATGTCGGTGGCACGAGGGACGGGCGCTCTAATTCAAGGATTCCGCCTAGTCTGTCAACAGTAGAAGCGATCATTTAGTTTAAAACATCAATGCCTAATTAAACCACATCAATCTACGGACGTGCACATGTATTGCATGATGATTTCTCACACTCGGGTTGTAACGTGCAAAATAATTCGCTTAAACAAGCCTAGCCTAGTTGCAGGGAGGGGTATACATATATCAAGAGTGTTGCTTACCGTTCTGTTTCTTGATTTTACACCCACTGACATCAAACCTGAAGGTGATACGCCCCTGCCAGGATTGCGGGTTGATACGCAGATGACGAGCTGTGATGTGTGGGGTAACTTCTGACGTCACTGGCGTGTTTTGGTCATGACTTCCAATAAACATCTTAAAGAACAAAGTCAAACTAGTCAGTCGTCTTAATAGATAACCTTTTGAGAATTACGGTATCTCACCAAGATAATGATCGGTTAATAAAATACCATTTGTTTTCACTATAGTGCATACTAAGTTTAAAATTCGTTTACATGTCCCCAGGGCATTTTCTTTGACATATTAGTGACGCTGATATGGGTACGACAGGGTTCACTATTTTATCAAAATGACGATCAAAATCAAAGTTTTACGTTATCAGAAATTGTATATGGTTTAAAGAAGAATATGCTGTAAGTTATGAGTGCAAACATGTAATTAAATTTTACACCCACTTCCGGTTATTGTCTAAACAAATCTAAAACTAACAATATGTATCGTTAGGTATACAACATTGTGTTACTATTGTGAAGGCCCGGAACACATACATGTACCCTCCTACCTTCTTGTAGAAACAGGCCTATGTTTAAAAAGGTGTGACTTGTATTTGGTCCATGGTCGAGTGACACAAAAATATATTCAATTTCGTCACATCGTTGTACAGGTAAAGAAAACAAATCCCTCACTCAGTCAAAGCCTGGTAAAGGGACCTTTCGGTCTTTAAACGTTTTGATACATTTAATAAGTACATTGATTGTGTTGAAAGTAAAAGTTTAATGTTACATATTTCCATTTCAAAACTGGGGAATATCTTAGAAAATATCCTAATGCCATCTGTTAGAAGCAGGCCGTGATTAACACAAAGTGTGACTCACATTTGGAGCTCCATTTGGTGACCTGACCATTGTCCACGTGACGCCGTCCATGCTGTAGAGTAGATAGTATGTTGTGACCCACTCTGTATAGTCGAATCTTCCTTGTACGGTTACTGCTCTAATTATCGTATCTACTGAAAACGTGACCTGAAAAGGTAACTTAATGTTATGTTCCCTTAATGAACAATGTTCATGATAACAAAAACAAACACATAAGAACATGCTTTTATAACAAATGAACCATGATAAACATTATTCTATTAATACATGTTTTTCCAACGTAAAATTTCAAAGTCAACATGCAAATAAGCTATAATGAAGTCATTAAAAATGTTGAATTCGAATGACTCGAATAAATATATGGTCGACATGGTTGGCATTTACTAGACTCATTTTATTCTTTATTGTGCTTGATCTTTATCAATAAACGAAGCTACGGTCGTGACTCTCTGATCTTGATGGAGATTCACAATATCAACATGCGTCGCTGAGTGTTACATTGCGTCCTAATTTGATATCCCACTCTTCATTACAATCATATGTCAAGAAGAAGCGATAAAACTCTTTTTCGGAATATTTTATTTATTAGCAATCAATGATATATAATAACTCTATTACAAAGTCTTACCTGTATAAACTGGTCTGTATTGATAACGCCACTTTGCCAACCTCCAAGTCTCTTTGGTGTTGATAGGAAATCACCAGGATAGAAAAGCCTGGCATTTCTTGGACGATGGTCATGTTCGTGTTCAAGGTAACTGGAAGCGGACATTGCAGTATCATTGACGCCATGGAGACCAGAGACCAGGTAGTCCGAACATATGACGATATCTATAATATAAGGGCGTTTGGTATGCTGACAAGTTAACCATTAATACTTCAATGAGATCACAGGGTGATAAGCGATCGATCATAACACACACGACGTAACATATCTTTGTATTGACTTTTCGGATACTTCGGGAAGGAGATAGGAATATACTCGCTGTTACCAACTGCATTTTGTGAGACGCAACAGATGTAGGGAACCCCAGCATTATTGTGGATATGCGACTGTGCCCTCTTATTTAGGACTCAGATAAACTTCGCCCCTTTGGGATTTATATAATCCCTTCCCGCCTCACTATGACCTTTTCGTTTCCTAGCTCCTTGATTTCGGATTTCGGATTTTAGCAAAGAACAGGCTTGCTGTACCCCACTTCATGTTGTAAGAGTATTACATTATTTGTTTAGGGTGCATTTAAGAAGTCAAAATAAATTTGCTACCAGCGGCAAAAACGAAACGGTATAGGCATCATTTAATATATGAAAAAATAGATATATACAAAACTTGATATAGCCACCTATCTAGCTAGAATAAGACATTCTGAAGCGCTTTACAGTAAATAGATATACAATTGATACAAACAATACAATTAACATATACATTAAATACTACAATGCAATTTTGATGAATGTGCAGGAAGTGCTTTACCAGGCAATTACTACTAGTCATATGCCACCTGGATTATATCTACATATGTGTGTGTACCTGTGTGTGTGGTGGAGATATATTGGTAACATGTCCAAATTATATAGAGAAGGAGAGAGAAAGACATCTTAGGTCTTCTAAGTAAGATAGATGCTTTGCTACATCCAACAATAAAAGAAGGACAAAACATAACACTTAGAGAATCAAAAGGATAGACATCACCCTAGATAATGCTCCAATGACTTTTGAAATAACATGTCATAGTTATAAACGAAGATATACATTCATCTCTTAGAATGAACAACAGAATTGACCAACGCCTTGGAAATAGCAATACGTCGTTCCTTTATTACAGAAACTGTGATCTGCCAAGCGAGACATCATCGATAAATATAACGGTACACTAGTTTTACGATTATTACAAATGTATATCATATACAGTAAAATAACAAACACTCGTTTATTAACATTAAATATTGCATACAGCCGACCATGGTACGATGTTAAGATATCTATTTATAGGGCATTGTCATACATTAATGATCGTTTTAATATTTACAGAATGCTACGTACCTGTCATTACACATTGAAAACAGCAACAGCAATATATCAAAGTTGTGAACTTCATCGCTCGTATAGAGATGACGACATCTAGGGAAAAACACAATATTTCATATCTTCGGTATTTTCCATTTCATGTGTACATGTTTAATAGATAATTTAGATTATTAATCGTGTTCAAAGTGTTTAATGTTTACAAAACATTATTCATATTGCGTGTGCCTTTCATGAGACGCTAGAAAATATCAATAATGCGAAGCTTTATGGTAAAAAATACTAAATACAGTCTATGGGTTATACACGTTGCCACAAACAACGATGGGCATTTCAATAAAGTGTTTTATTTCTCTCTCACCAGAAAACTGTGCAATCACATTGAGGCTTTGTGTGATGTTTTAAGCGGTTTAAAGTCAAGATACCGGTTATTTGCACTATCATTTGAAAAAAGTAAGAGCCGTTTCCGAAAGCTCGCAAAATATGTTTTCAACTACTGTTTGTGTTCAACACGTACTTAGCATATATTTTGGTTCTTGTCCTAAACAATGGTTCAGACTCAACATAAACTGAATACTTCAGAAAGGAATGCTTGTTCTTCCAATCTGCAAAAAAAACACGTCCAAAACAATACACTGTATTCCCATAGAATACACTGTATTCCCATAGAATACACAGTATTCCCATAGAATACACAGTATTCCCATAGAATACACAGTATTCCCGTACAATACACAGTATTCCCATACAATACACATTATTCCCATAGAATACAGAGTATTCCCATAGGATACAGAGTATTCCCATAAAATACACAATATTCCCATAGAATACACAGTATTCCCATATAATACACAGTATTCCCATATAATACAAAGTATTCCCATACAATACACAGTAGTCCTATACAATACATGTTATTCCCATAGAATACACAGTATTCCCATATAAGACACAGTATTCCCATAGAATACACAGTATTCCAATACAATACACAATATTCCCATACAATACACAGCATTCCCATAGAATATGGAGGAAGTCAATAAAATGCAGATAACTCATAACAGAGATCAACATTACAACCCAGAAGATACCAATACAAAATAGGATCACCCAATATTATGAAGGTCGTCTTATATACAATACAGAAGACGCCAATACAACACACAGTAGGCCGATCCGAAACGGAAAATGAACATACATTACAAAAAACATACAAAAAAACACAGAGTGCGTCAATACAAGGCTAAGGGAATATATAACATACTGATAGCACTTGTACCAACAAAGAGTGCGTCAATACAAGGTTAAGGAAATATATAACATACTGATAGCACTTATACAAACAGAGAGTGCGTCAATACAAGGTTAAGGGAGTATATAACATACTAATAGCACTTGCACAAACAGGGAGTGCGCCAATACAAGGCTAAGGAAATATATAACACATTGATAACACTTGTACAAACAGAGAGTGCGTCAATACAAGGCTAACGGAATATATAACATACTGATAGCACTTGTACCAACAGAGAGTGCGTCACTACAAGGTTTAGGGAATATATAATATACTGATAGCACTTGTACCAACAGAGAGTGCGTCACTACAAGGTTAAGGGAATATATAACATACTGATAGCACTTGTACCAACAGAGAGTGCGTCAATACAAGGTTAAGGAAATATATAACATACTGATAGCACTTGCACAAACAAAGAGTGCACCAATCTTATTGCGCCAGTATAATAAATATGTCGAATTTAAAAAAGACGCAAATAAACACAGGGTTATCAAATCCTACAAGGAGTGCGCCAATACAATACGAAACACGTCAATACATTACGTCAAAAGAAAACAGAGAACAAAAATGGTAAACAAACAACGGGAACACAATATACAGAGCGGCAACACAATAATCTTTTCGCAAACACACAAGGTCAAATACATTAAACTTTCGTTTTGTTTTTACAATAGGGGTATTTGCAATAAGAGGTATGCGTATACGCATAAGGATACAGATATGTGTTTTAAGAGGAGCGACCATTATTCATAAATGTTGGTAAAATAGTTTTAACATTTCTGTTATTGCTTTAATAAATAAATAGGCATTGTGAATTGTGAGCTCTAATATTAACACGATAGGGGCAAGACACAGAACCATGATCTGGCTAAAAGTCTCTCTCCTGTGACCAAGCAAGGTGCCAATAACAGCGGAAATCTTTATTTGGTCAATCATGTGCTCTACAAACACTCTATGCCTTCGAATTGTTCTATTGAAAAGACGAAGGCGTTTTTAATTTCTGATCGGCCGACGATACATTTGCGCGGAAGTGGATGACGTTATTAAAGGATGGTGATAGGAATATGCTGTCCCCTAGAATGTAGCAACTGGCGGTAGGTCCAATGCGAACCCATTATAACCAATCTCTGCCATCAGCCTAAATGTTTGTGCATTATTGTTGTGCCCACAAAGCTCAGATTCCACATGTCGGATATTAAGTTCGTGATCTATCACCACCTGTGTATGGATACAGTGATATCTCCTATGACCACTGAATATAAATTGCTGATTTTCTTCGGAGATATATATCTCATGTGACGTACCGTATAGCCCACGGCTTCCGGTATTCGACGCCACCTTCCGCGACGTTGGCGCCATTCTTGTCGTGATGGCGACGTGATGTGTTTTGGTAATGCTTCTTCAACGACTTATTGATCATAAACGTATACATGTAGCATATCCAAGTACCTCATTAGTACATAATTTATATATAGACACTTTGATAATTTATTTAAAATGCTAGGCAGTACATTTGGATACTATATCAATGGAAAGATCTCAACACTAGCATTATCGGAATGTAGCAACACTTCCAGATTATATCTGGTCATCCACCCGACTCCATCACGTGTGTATGGAAAGTTATCGCTTGGCTACATAAGCATAACGGCACGGACTTTTCGTTTTACAGCATACAGCAGCTGTTTTCAAATACATCAATACGATAAAATGTATCGTTAGAAAGGACATATATATATGTGTATACGCATAGTGTACATTCCCAACATTTACAAACAATGTTTACTCCCTCTAAATCCGTATACGTATACTTATACGTATCTGTATACCTCGTTTTGTAAGTACCCCTATAACTGGTATTCCGACACAATACTATTTACGGTTATATAATACAGTAAATACCTATATATTTCATGTAGTATAACGATACATTTATTATATCATACAGAATGCATATTAACATAGAAAATACACCGATGCCGTTCGAAAGCGCACAAAATACAACAGTACGTAAAATTCTCAACCCAAATTAATCCAGCAGTGTCGAAAGCTAACTAAATGGTGGATATTATGTTTAGAACTTTCTTTTTATGGAAAAAGCTCTTTTTACAACCCTGTACAAGTCCCTTATTCGTCCACACCTGGAATACGCTACGCAAGGGGCTTGCAGAGGCCTCCGCCAGTCCTGTTGGAACTTTCACAGAGTGAAGACCTCAGAAGAATGACAGATAAAGAGAAACACCAGTATGCTGTTGCTGCTCTCATGCATTACAACAACCTCTTGCAGTTGGCATTGCACCAGGTCAGGATGTCCAAGGCAGAGTCCAAGAAGAAAAGGAAGAGGAGAGAGAGAAAGTGGTGGGTGATACCCTGAATAGGAAGGCGACCCCAGTTTGGTGTTTATGACAAGCTGATGGCTGAACTCAGAGCTGAAGTCCAAGCCTCCTTCCAAAACTTCCTGTGCATGCCAACAGAGATATTTGATGAGTAGTTGGCAAAAGTCGACACAGGGGTCACTGCTGAAGGCTGGACCAAACCCTTAAGTATAGCCTCTGACTCCTTGATCTTCTCCTGCAGGGTACCCATCACGTCAACCTGGATGGTGGTATCCTCCTCCTGTCCAGATCTTCTCGGTCTCTTGGAACTCGTGCTGCTGGAGGCTGCTATGGCAGGGGTGGCAGATATGGAAGGTATGGTAGTAGACTCCTTCATAGATTATCCATCTACCGGTAAATCCTCCCCCTGGACAGTTGCTGCAGATGAGGCTGTGCTGGGTATGATGGGCTTGGCTGGCTCCGGTCTATGTCGCACTACCTCCTGCAGGAATCTTAAGTTGCTGAGCACCCACTCTTCCCTCTCTGTTCTTCTTGGGGCATCTTCACCGCTCTTGTGCTTAATGAGTCTGGTATTCTTATCCCGCAGTGACCGGAACCAGCCCTTCAAGTGCTTCACTGTCTTGTGCATCTTCTCTTCCTGGGTCGCCCACAACTTCCCCTTGTTGGTAATCTTGTGGTAATCCTGGAGCTTAGAGTCCCACAATGTTCCGTTCTCTTGCAACCACTCAACCATGATGGCCTCATCAGATTCAGAGAAGCTGCAGTCAATCCTGTCACTCTTGTTCCTCTTGCCTCTGTCCTTTGAGGAGGCTGGTGACAATCTTCTGAAGGAGGAGAAGCTAGAACCTGTAGACCCTGGAGAGGCTGGAGATTGCGACTAGGACCTGGATGGGGTGACTGTTGCCCTCTGCTTCTTCGGCTGCTTCTGCTACTGGCTGTCGTCCTCGCTTTCGACAGGAGTGGTGTGGACCTCTGCGATGATGGTAACAACCTCTTGGTTTGGAGATGATGCTGCTCGTTTGCCCATGCTGCTGCCCCGACCTCTGCTGCTGGCCTTCTTGCTCTTGGGAAGCATACTTCTGCGATGTTGACTGCGCGGTGGTTGAAATGGACGTGATACACTCTGGCCAAAAGCTCCCTTTTATACTGCGCATCCAGCAGCAGGTTGGCGAAACGTTACACAAACGCTCCACGCGTTACTCGAACGTTACAGGAACGCTAGGCAGACGCTGTGGAAACGTCGAAAACGTCGGCAAGACGCTGGGCAAACGTCGAGAACGTTGGCTAGACGCTGGCATAAACAAGGAAACGCTACCTGGACGCAAGGCAGACGCTACCCAAACGCTATGAGAACGCCATCAAAGCGCTGTGGACGCTATGAGAACGCTATCAAAGCGCTGAGAACGCAAATGAACGCTAGGTTTTGCTGCTATTCTCGACCACAAATGTCGCCTGACGCTGAGTGGACGTTGGCTGAGCGTTACCCAAACGTTACAAGAACGTTATAACAACGTTGACCTAGAAACTCAATTTGCAGAACGTCGACGTTCCCCGACGTTTCTCCAATTTTTCAAAACGCAACCAAACGTCCAACAAAACGCTATAATGTGACAGGGCCTTTAACAAGGACAAAATAGCTATTGAAAATGTACAACGAAGAGCCACTAAAAGGGTTATAGAAATACAGAATATGCCGTACCATGAACGCCTAAGAACATTAGGTCTACCATCTCTGGAAGACAGCCGTGAGAGTGCAGATGTGGTTGAGCTTTACAAAATATTGAACGGTATCGACCTGTTAGACTACGGACGGATGTTTCGGTCTATACCACTCAGTATCACTAGAGGTCACTCAAATATTCAAGAAATCTTTTAGGCTAAACACTATTAAGAATGTCTTTCGTGACCAAGTGACCAAGGTCTGGAACAATCTACATGAGGGAACTCTGTCATCAAAAACACTTAATGAGTTCACGTCCAACTTAAACACACTGTGGAGGAATCACCCCAGGAAGTTCTGCCCTTCCTTTCATCATTAATAAATCACATGGGAATATATCACATTACATGAAAAGAAATAAGTAATAAACATATTACGATTGAAATGTTGGTTACTCCTTTAAATATGGTTAAGGGTATATATCGTAAGTCATACATGAATATAATAAATAAGTGTTTACAATAAAATATAGTGTAAAAGCTTGATACAATGTAGATAGTTTAAATCCCTATGCAAACGGGGTCCGTTTCTGGCAGCTTATTCTACTAGCAACGTATCAAGTCAGAAGAGAATTTTTTAGACGTTTCCACAAGCTCAAGCTTCCAATCGACGTTCAACAACAATAGTACGGATTTTCATGGTAAATGGCACAGTGTACGGCATGGTATGAAACTGTGTCGGATAACACTATATATAGTATATAGAATAGAATATCGGAACGCGCAGTACTATTACAAACAAATATTAATTATGTGTATACTTACATTGTGAAGCAGCCAATTCTCTTATTCTCCAATTATCAAAAGAACAGTTTTTGTTGCCTTATGATAATATTTTCAAACATAACAAAATTAGTCAATCTTTTGTCGAGCCGGTTGTACGGTATCTACAAAGTCAAATTAATGACAAATATCTTCTATGTCCATAGTTCATTAAATTCTGCGACATTTTATGTCAAGCTAGAAAAGAATTGTATGGCCGACTGCTGCGACAGAAGTGCATTACACTAGAAGACATATATTGCCTAGGGTAACACAGCAAAAGGGGGCGGGTCCTTCAACAGACAGTTTAGATAATGAGCTGCGACGATATAAATATTTCATATCATTTACTTGTAACACTGTAGTATCTGACGTATTAATTTGTAAAGGCGACTGGTAAATTTACGTTAGCTCAAAGCGTATTGGGAGACAGCCTAGCCGAAATAGATATCACTTTTGCACTTCCTTAAGGTAGTCTGTGAATGGAGGTATGATGCACATTTTTAAACATACCTTAAAAAGAAGTTCAATATATGCGCATAGACATTTTCTGACAAAAGCATTATGCCTACTCAAAACAAAAAGATTGTTCACCGCAACTATATAGAACGAACCTGACAGCTTAGCGTTATATTGAATCTGACGTTCTGCTGTCTGCACTTTAGTACAAGGTAATGTTGTTATATAAATAAAGATTTAGCGTTAAAAAATAGTTCCTATTTCAAGAATCTCACTTACTAACAACGAAAACAAAGTATATAACTAAGTGTACCTTGTATAAAAGGATCTATAACGTGTATGTCGCTTTGGCAACCTCCAGGTCTGACTGGTGTTGAGAGGTCATCACCGGGATAGAAAAGTCTGGCCTTTCTTGGACGACATTCTAATTGGTTTTTAAGGAAACTAGAAGTGGACATTGTAGAATCATTGACGCCATGGAGACCAGAGACCAGGTAGTCCGAACAGATGAGGATATCTACTAAGCTAAGGACGCTGTGTATGTTAAATATATATCAGTATCACTCCTGCTTGAAGAAAACAGAAATGGTCTCGAAGTTAGATATTTCTCTGTCTACATTTAAACTTTATTCATCTTACAAAATTATGAAATAAGTTATTTCAACTGATATAAATCACTCATGTCCGCCCGGATGTAACAACGCGGGGGTCTTGATGTCGCAGAAAACTGAAGTAACCGGAGAAAGCCCACGTGGTCGGGCAAGTGACCCTTAATCTTTCCACATCCGATCGGGGAAACGAACCCCGGCCGCCTTGGCGATAGGTTAATACGCTATCACTGCGCCGCCCGACCACCCGTCTATCTATATAAAACCCCTGTCACACTCTACCGCGTTTTCACATAGTTGGCAAGGCGTTGTGAAATTTCTCATAGCGCCGTTAGATCGGCGGATATTTCTGAAAAACGTTGCACTTTTTTTTTTAATTTTTCACAAGATGGAGATATTAAGACGCCCTTTCGATAAATGAGGCGTTTCTACGGAACGCCCGTTGCGTGCCTCCGCGTTCCCACTTGGCGATTGACTGCGCTCTCACAGAATGCTCACGGGGTGCTAGGCATTGTTACTGTGCGTTAACGGCGCGTTAACTGCAGACGCTGTGCCCAAAATATTGCGTTCGTATTGCGTGCGCGAAGTGTATAAAACCACCATGATCAGTTGCTATTTTGCTATTCCACATAAACATATCATAACCGCCAAGAGGGGTAGAAGGAAGAGGACAACGACAACTTATTACCACATCTGACCGCCTAGGCAAGCAGTCCATCTAACTTGTCTACGTCACACAGGAGGACGACTTGACATCATGACTCGAGTTGAACAACTTCATCTATAACAAGATGGTCAACGCCTAAAAGGACTTTAGGAAGAAAGACGCTCCGTGCGAATCCAAAGCATTTGTTTGCCAATTGTTCATGTCATGTAACCGTAGCACTCAGATCATGCGGTCCTGCCAGGGCACCGAACCAGCTGCGGAGTTGAAGTACAACTTGAGGTACGCCTGCTGTTTCGTTGCCGCAGTACTGTCTTGATTGGGACCCCTAATATTGTACGAATCATTTATGTTTGAAGTGGCCAGCCATGAACCAGGGATAATTTGGTGGTTGGCATTTTCTGCGCCATGTCAACATACTGGACTTCAGGGTCTCGCATACGCATCAAATTTTGCAGACTGACGCAGGTCTCCACGATGATAGCGATTGAATCAGAGTCGTGTTGACCGGCTTGCTGGCGTACAACAGTCATGATGAAACGAAGCTGACAAAATTAAGGATGCATTAATACAATTGTCATGAGGTTGGGTCATAACGCACTGACAACGCCCTGCACACGCTGATGGACGCAGTTGAAGCGCCGAGGTAGCGCAATGATCGTCGTTGCAGCTTCGTGTTGTCGCTGTCAGAGCGAAGTAAGATAAATAACACTTCATGAAAGCGCCGTAGACGCGCCATAAGGACGCGGTAGACACGCAGTGACATCACTAAGGAATCTGTGAGGTCTCCGAGCTAGCGCTGCCGTACCACTGCGTCCGTTCTGCGATCATGTGCTCACCCACATTGCTCCTTTGACGCTGTAGGAGACCTTACTGCGCTGCTACGGCGTTCCTACTGCGCCCATGTCAGAATGCAGAACATGCTCAAAGTGCGTACCGTCGCAAGGCGTTCCAGGCGACCCTTCCGCGTCAAATGGAGATGCCACTGCGTTGCTGTGGCGCTGTAGGAGACCATACTTCATTTTTCAAGGACGCCGCGATGATATTTCAATCAATATTGAAATGGAATTTTGGTTTGTGGTCACATCTGTTTTCCCTTTTTGTAAAATTACGGATCATTATGTTGATCACAGAAAAATATCTTCAAACCTTTTCACCAACAAGTGTTATCAAGGTAGACACTTAATTACCAAAATGTTGACTTAATGATTCCTTCGAATGTGACAAACATTATGGGGTGGAGATTTCAGCCTTGTCAAAAATAAGACTTAAGAATGTAAAAGTCCCAATGAGTGGGGCTAGACCCTAGAGTTAAAAGTCCAATATCATCGTGTATAAGGAAATGTTAGTCATTGAAGCGCAGAATATTTGTAAAGTCAGCAACCGCTACATGCGTTCAGAAGTGCGACCGCAGATGTATAATGTTAGCGAGTACGTACCTTTTTTATAAAGTATTGTCTATGTAACATTTTATTTTCCAACTTATTGAGTGAAAGTTTCCTCTCAACATATCGCATGAAAGATTGATAAGAAAATCACCCAAGCGTTAAACCATGGTTGAAATCAACATCTACATTGACATGCGTTCAATAGAGCAACTCTAGCTGTGTCAAGTATCAACTATTCACCTGGTAACTACACTTTATTATCATTTATTACTCGCAACTGAAAATATGTCTGGTTAGAAATGGTTAGCGTTATTAGTGGGGGAATGTTTTACAGAACAAACAGTGTGCTTGCTTAGTATATCAACGAAGTAGACACAAAATTACCAAAATGTTGACTTAACGATTCTTTCGAATGTGATTAACATTATGGGGTAGGGATCTCAGCCTTTTCAAAGTTATGATTCAAGAATTAAGTCCCAATGAGTGGGGCTAGACCCTAGAGTTAAAAGTACAATATTATTGTGTATACGGAAATGTTAGTCATTGAAGAGCAGAATATTTGTAAAGTCAGCAACCGCTACATGCGTTCAGAAATGCGACCGATGATGTATGATTTTAGCAAGTACGTACCTCTTGTATAACATATTTGCCTATATAACATTCTATTTTCCAACCTATTGAGTGAAAGTTTCCTCTCAACATATCACATGGAAGATTAATAAGAAATTAACCTTAGCGTAAAACCATGGTCGAATTCGGCATCTACACTGTCACGCGTTCAATAGAGCGACTCCAGCTGTGTCAAGTACGAACTATTCATGTGGTACTTATAGAAGTGAAAAACACTGAAACGCTAAATTACTGATGATTATGTTGATCAAAGAAAAAACAAAAACTTCCAACTTGTTCACAGTGAAAATGCAGCTGTACAGTACAGGAATGAAATGTATCTATTTCCTGTAATTTCATCTTCTACGAAATCGTGAAGACGATAATTCAAGTGTTCTTATTCTCGTACCGTGTTCGCGTGACTTAATATAAATCATTCCTTTTTGCATATATGAATTAAGAAAATGAATTACGTTTTTTTCTGGTGCATAACTATTGACATCTGGTGTATGTTGTTAGATAACGAATGAAGACAATGCGGTACAGAAACAGCTTCCTCTTCTTTTGCTTATGTTTTCACATCCGGGTGTTTGCTGGAGCTACATGGATTCTTTGTTCATTAATTTATATAAAAATATAATAATTGTTTTACTGATTTCTTTTTTGCTGACACTTCGGTGTTTTCTTGTTTGTAGTTATAATCGTGTAAGAATATTTGGCTTATTGTGCATTATGAATTATTTTTAATACTTGAATCACTACCTTTTGAAAAACATTCTTTTTATAAATTAATCGATCATTTTTTTCAGATTTGTACAAATTATAACAATCAATAGGTAAAACTAAAACTAAAAACGAAATATCAAGAAAATTAAATGTCTTTTTTATCGTACGAAAATCAACGGATTTAAGTTTTTATCGAAATTATTTTAACTAATTTAAAAGTAAATTGAATTTTATCTAATCATCTTTTTATGTCTTTCATGAAACATGGTGTGGATAAAACCAGGATCTGTATGTGATAATGAAACATAGTTCAATGGTATGGCTTTATTATTACTTGATCAAATACATAGATAGTTGAGTACTTGCGACATTCTATCAACGATGATTGTAACGTTTCAATATTTTTTAAATGAAATAAAATAATAGAACATTAAAATTCATTTCCTCGATAATTTGTTTGTATTCTCTATCAAAAACAGTTTTATTCAACACATCACAATAAAGATTTATATACCGTGCTCAAAATGAAGACCAATCCAAAATCCAAAATATGAATCAATAATAAACACGTCGAAGCGGGTTATTACGATGGTAACTGCGGTAGCCGTATTCGTAGTTAATAAGAAAATATAATTTCAGTGATTCTTCAAAGATAATTGAGTAAATTTAAAAATATACTTTGAATAACACTTTTTTTCTTCTTTTCATAGCTTTTGAATTATAAATTGAGTAATGTGAGTAGTTTTTTGAACATTTTATTAACGGGCATTATGTTCGCACAGACACGCTGCTCTGGTTAATGGCACGGTCGAATGTTCACGTACGAAGACGCTATTGTTTACTTTATTCTCAAAGAAATTTAAATGTGCATCCATTGAATATAAAGATGTTCCATGTATCTAAATATCGGACCGTTGTCTTGCTGAAGCGTCGATGGGGCCATATTTGAAATGAGTATCAATTTGTCGAATCTTTTTCAATGCCCATACATTTATTCATATTAAGTCAGAGTCTGCTTAGCTGAAGAAGGGAGAGATGTAAATATGTACATTTACATCGAGTCAATATGTGATACATGTATTGACGTGTATGTCATGAATTTGCAAAACAACTTACTTTCATGTTAACGTTAAAGTATATTTACTTGACAGTCCCTCGTCGAGAAAGCTTGTTAGTGGGTGTACAGTGTTTGACGTTGATTTCATGTTCGTTCCATCTCTGTGTTATTTTGAATACAAATTGATTTGCTTACTGATACACTTACAACACAACGTTTTGAGATATTTCATAGATTATGGGCGAATTAAATGCTCGCCATTATGATCTCCTTGGGAAGTATTCAATTTGATTGTTTGATATGTAGGTCGATGTTAGTTATGTTACGTATAAGTGTGCCTTTGTTGTTTCGTTATCAGTAGCCCGGTCTAGCAATTTGCATTATGTATATCTCGGATTTGACCTGTATTGAAATTTTCGGTGTCCACGCTCCGATGGTTCCCAATCCCGACCCGAGATGCTGATCCGGTGCCTCTGGGAATTTCGGCCTCATTTCGCTCTCTACGTGCGGAAGTTATGAAGCTTCTAGGGGGACGGGGTTTGCCCACTCCCTTCCTCGGATTCGGCCGTCCCGGAGCGCACTTCGCTCCTTTAGAGCATGTTGCCTCCCCTAGTATCTGCCTCCTCGGCCTCTGCTAGGTCTCTTGCGGAGGGACGAGGCGTTGCTTCGTCCCTCGCTCAGGTCAACGCATTATTAAAGCAGAAGGAAGGTGAGCAAGGCTCGCAAGCCTTTTTCCCTCTCTGCTTTACCGGTCGTGGTTGCTGATATCGCAGATTTAGCTGCAGATACGTACCGCATCCACGATCCACTCTTAGCCCCTAATTCCGTTTCCCTTGAGAAGGATCTGGATAAGTGGCCGGGACGGTGCGTTGACCAGGTTGTGATGGGGCCTAGAGAGCAGGAGCGTCTTCTTAGACTGTCACTCCATGTTCTGTCCTACGCAGACTGGTTTACTTCTGCGTTGCTGGCTGGGAGCTGCCAGTCGTCGGAGCAGCTCCCCAGCAAGATGGAGCGCCTCAGCCAGGCAATTTGCAAGGCACATGTTGATGCGATGGCCTTACTGTCGGCTGCCATGTCACACCTTGTTGTTGCCCGCAGGTTGTCAGTCCTTTCTTGACTGCCAGTCGGCGATTCCTATCGGGCTACCCTTTTGGAGGCTACTTGACTGGCGAGGATTTGTTTGTCGGGGTCCTTCCCTCGGTGTAATCTGAGATGAGGTTGGATACGTTTGCGTCTGAGGATGAACGCCACAGTTCTGCAGGCAAGGGCGTTGGCAGGAAGAGGCAGGCTTCTGGCTCCTCCATGCGTAGGAGGTAGAGGGCAAAGACTGCTGCTTTTCAGCAGCAGGCTACCCCTTCGACTTCCGTTCCGGCGGAACGTCGGAAATTTTCCTTTCGCGGTAGGAAGCGGGTGGGAAATTGTCGAAATAAGAACAAGCTGCTGGGTTCGGTTCTATTGCATTTTAATGCTCATAAATAGAAACATTCTGAAATACACAATAAAAATACGTATAAGCTCTACATGCATATATGTCATATTCGGCATCCTGCTTCTTCGGGATCCACCTCTGGCGCGAGAGCCTATCTTTTTCCCTTCTCCTTCCGATCCGGGAAAGGTGGAGGCTCTCAGGTCGGAGATTCAGGACATCATCGCGAAGGGCGCGATCAAGGAACTTTCACCAGACCGCTGGTCTCCAGGGTTCTACTCCCGGGTCTTCCTCGTGAAGAAGAAGCCCGTTGCTTGGAGGCCTATTATCGACCTCGGTACGTTCAATACGTACGTCGATTCCCCGCACTTCCCCGCACTTCCAGATGGAGCGATCCACGACGCATCATTGCCTCAGTGCGTCCAGGGATGTGGGCTACGTCCATCGATCTGAAGGATGCCTTCTTTCACATTCCTGTCAGGAGGTCGACCAGGAAGTTCCTCAGGTTCACTTTCAAGCAGAATGTTTACCAGTTTCGCGCTTTGCCCTTCGGCCTTACAACGGCCCCCTTGGTTTTCACCAAGTTGTTGCAGGTAGTAGTGGGGCACCTCCACAGTCTCGGGGTAGATGCACACATCTACTCGACGACTCCTTGTTGCTCCAAGTGGATCCAGTTATCCTATCCCGGAGTACGAAGTCGGTTCCTGGCGTCCTGTGCCGCCTAAGGTTTATCCCTTCCAGGGAAAAGTCAGAGCTTCTCCCCTCCCAGGAGTTTGTTTTCCTCGGTTATCAGTTCAGAACCGATCTGGGGTTGGTCCCTCCACCAGCGTCTAAGTTCGAGAAGGCCTCTCTGTTGGTCTCCGTTCTTGTTGGTGTGGAGCGGATTCAGGTTCGATGGTTCCTTCGGTTCCTCGGTTACATGACTTCACTGGCGGATGTGGTTCCCTCGGGTCGGCTTCACATCCGTCCGCTCCAGCTGTTCCTTCTGTCAGTTTGGTCTCCTGTGTCTCGGCAGTGGGATGCGTACATTACTTTGCCGGAGTCGGAGAAGGAATCAGCTCGGTAGTGGACTCTCGAGAGCAATGTCTTGGCAGGAGTTCCTCTGGTTCGGGCATCTCCTTCTATGACCCTTTACACCGAAGCGTCCATGACCGGTTGGGGTGCATACCTTTCTGGTCAGACGTCGGCGCGGTTGTGGTCGGGGGAGCAGTTTTCAATGTTCTGGAGATGCGGGCTGTTCTGTTGGCCCTTCGGGGCCTTCGACCCTCCCTGCAGGGCAAGGCCATTTGTCTGGCGACAACTGTGATGACTTATCTGCAGCGGCAGGGGGGCACTCGTTCCCCAGCTCATTGTGCTTTATCCACCCAGGTTGCTGTGTAAGGAGATCAGTCTCGATCTCACAGTGAGGCACCTTCCAGGTCGTCTGAATGTTCTGGCCGACACTCTGTCTCGGTCTTGGAGCACGGTTCTCACCGAATGGACCCTCAAGCGATGTCCCGGTCTCTTTGCCTGGTTTAGGACAGACCCCATCTGGATCTGTTCGCCACGGCCCTGAACGTTCGACTACGATTGTGGTTCCGGTTCCAGATCCTATTGCCATGGCGGTGGATGCTCTATCCCAGGACTGGTCGGGAGTGTACGCGTATGCGTTTCCTCCCTTCAATCTGGTGGGCAGGGTGTATATTCATGGCAATTGGTCCCTAGGTGGAATTTAGCCCCTCAAGTCGCCGGATCAAAAGTTTGGGGAGGGGTGGGGGTGGGGGAGGGGGCTGTTCCAGTCTTATCAGCCCGGTCGCTCCGATATCTCTGCGGAGACCATCTCCCGCTGGATTGTTCAGAATGTTTGAGCTGCGTATGAGTCGGCAGGTGATCAGTCCTTGAGGGTGTCAGGGGTTAGGGCTCATGAGGGTCGCGCTTTAGCTACTTCGTGGGGCTTATTTAAATTTTCGTCTTACGCTGAGGTCATGACAGCTGCTGTTTGGGGGGGTCATTCTACGTTTACGGAGTTCTACCGATCTTTGTCGGGACAGTCTTACGGGTTGTATTATTTGGGCCCTCTTGTGGCTGTCCAGTCCGTTGTTTGTCCTCTTTTGCATGAGCCTCATTATGTCTTCTTCCGCGTGATCCGGAACGCTAGTCGCAATTAGGCTGTGTATCACAAAAGAAAAGATGTTTTGAATTTTTCCTCTGGGGGTATAGGTCCTATTGTTGGAACCCTTCATCAATCCACAGAGACACCACTGCGGTAAGACGAATTGTGAAACCAATTTCTATTATAGATACCACAGTCATTAGGTGAGTTCCCTCCCATCCTCCGCTTGTCTCCTTGGCTCTGAGTTTTTTGGGCTTTGGAATTATGAAGTGGGAACCATGGCTTCGTGTCTGATCACGAGCGTGAAAACTGCCGTCTGATTGGTGGAGTTCTCGAGGGGTTCTCCAGGGGGGTTGGGTAGAAATTGGTTTCACAAGAGAAACCTCAAGTTTGATTGTTCCTGGCCAATGGATGGATACATTTCGTTTTCTGTCACATAATCCTGCACCATGTCAAATGAGTACAAATATTCTGTGGAGATGTGGGGAATCGAACCCCGGGCCTTTCAAAAGCAAAGCAAACGCTCTACCACTGAGCTACATCCCCTTCATATCTGAACTAGTATCATTTATTGATTAGAAAGTTATGAGAGTTGATAACAAAATTTACAGGCGTACAGACAAATGCTCCTTTAAATATCAAATCAACAAACGATAAATGATTAATTCGTGACGAAACTTGGCCATGCATATAGAAATACAGCGCCAACATAATCAGATATCGATGATCTGTGATTATCACAATGATAACAGGTGAAACACTCCATACTGTCGCTCTTTAGACATGGCGTGCAAAAGACTAGTCAGATTTCTATTTTATTTTGTGATTTGAAAACGAGGTTTACCGAAAAATCGATATCGTTTCTTTTGGCTGATAGAGGCACTCGCAAAACTTGAATGAAAAGAAGTTTGAAGAAGAAGTACAAGTCTCTGAAAAGAAACTTATTTGTTTTAAACTGAAACGGCTGAAGTTAGCTATATAAGGTCTGTAGAGTGTACCTATAGAAGGTCTGTAGAGTGTACCTATAAAAGGTCTGTAGAGTGTACCTATAAAAGGTCTGTAGAGTGTACCTATAGAAGGTATGTAGATTGTACCTATAGAAGGTCTGTAGAGTGTACCTATAGAAGGTCTGTAGAGTGTACCTATAGAAGGT